>NC_045169.1:1163915-1386853 GCF_900700415.2 Clupea harengus
TCTTCCTCTTCTACATCTGTGCCTGCACCTACAGCGGGTCCTATAGTGGCACTCAACAAGTCTATTCTGTGGGTGTTGGTGTTGACACACAATACGTTGTTCTTGCTCATTCCTTATAACCATTCCTACCGGGCGCTGAGCCTGCAGGGCTCCCCCCTCACAGCGTGGCTGTCCACACATCAAAAAGGGCCCCGTGTTTGTTCAGTATCATGTGATCGGCATGTTTGACCCCGCGGATGAAAGCAATGAAAACACATCCGCAGCGAAAGCCAATGTGTGCCGAGATCCCCAGGAAACTGAACAGTGGCAGCTCTCCTTGGGTTGGGGCGGTCCTTGTCTGTTGGCCTGGAGAAGGGTGATGGGCTGTGTGTGAGGCGGACCTCTCTCATTGGCACGGCAGGGCAGGGCAGGGCAGGGCAGGGCAGGGCAGGGCAGGGCAGGGCAGGGCAGGGCAGGGCAGGGCAGGGGGAAGGCATGAATCATTGCCAGGATACACGCTAGAAGACCTGCATTGCAACACCTGCTCTGCCCTGACACAAAGTGTACCAGAGTTAGGAAAAGCAAGAGCTTTTCAAACCCCCTCATCCATTTTTTTGGATGTCCTTCCCTCTGTTCTCCTTGTCTTCCTGTCCTCTCTAATCAGTGTGTTCACCCATCTGTCTCTGTCAGGGTGGGGAGTGGGAGGCAGGATGATGACCCCTCATTAGGGGAAACTGTTCTCTTTCTCTGCACCTGAATAGGAGACAGATGCGAAAGGGAAAAGACACATGCGCTCCATTCTCATGCTCAGCCCAGAGCTAAGGGCCTGCTGCCGGGGGTGGAGATGGGAAGCAAGCTCGCGTGCAGCAGCATCCCTCACAGCCCAGTTGTGTCCTGCAGGACACACACACACACACCACACACACACACACACACACACACATACCACACACACACACACACACACACACACACACAGACACACACACACACACACAGACACACACAGACACACACACACACACACACACACACACACACACACATACCACACACACACACACACACACACACACACACACACACACACACACACACACACACACACACACACACACACACACACACACACACACACACACACACACACACACACACACACACCAGTAGGAACTGGCCCTGCTGTGCTTTTGATAGGGTAAAACAGCCAAATGGCCGACAGAGAGCAACAAGCGAGAGGCAGACTGGCCTGGACTCTTTTTCTCCTCTTTCCTCTCTTTCCTCTCTTTCTCTCCTTCCCTCTCCCCTCCTCTTCTACAATCCTATTGTTTTATTTCTTACTGTTCTCCTTTCTTGGCATGTCCCGTTTCCACAAGTAGCAGATGTCAGTATCTGAGTGTTCCCCACAGTACAGCCCTGATACCAGTGGACCCTGCCTGTCTCAAACATGCACTTGGCAGGTACAAGGTGTCTCCCCTCTTTCCTTAACTCTGGCATTTTTTGTGGCATGTTTCTATTTCTTCATCTGACATTTGGAGTACATTGAGGTGTTGATGAGGGGGATGGATGAGGGGATCTCGAGGTCAGCTCAGGGCTTTGTCCTGTAATGGCATCAGCTCTAGGGGCCAGTTTCAACCTTCAACTTTGCCTTTACACCACCTGGCAGTCTTTTGAGAATACTTCAATCTGTGGGAGTAGTTTGAGGAGGTCATTCACAGTTAAAATGCTGAGGTCGACAGGTCAGCCTACCTTGAGGAACCTTTGGGAAATGTGATTTACTCTGACAGCTCATTTCTACCTTTTGCACAATGCATTTGTGAGATATGTGGTGCTGACAGAGTGTTGCTGTTTTCCTCTCAGCACTTATAGCTCCAGGGAGAGCAAATATGGGTCACAGCAGCAACACAGAGGCTTACAGTTGCACCTGATTAGCTGGAGGGCTGGGGTAACCCAGGTGATTGGCATGTGGTGCTGTTGTAAAAGATGCCAGAGATGCACCTCTGGAGAGACACACACACACACACACACACACACACACACAATCACACACACACACACACACACACACACACACACACACACACCTCTGGAGAGGGGGTTTCTCCAGGCCATGTTCTCAGAGCTCTGGATGACACCTGGTTTCTGTGAACTTCCTGCACTCCACCATCCATCTCTTGTCCTCAGCCAGCAGACTGACCAGACCAACCCAGTGCCACTTATATGACTGCTTCAATGAGCGGCACACCTGGCCAGCTGTGGGGTTGAGAGGGAGAACATGGAGGTAGAATTGAAAGGTTACAGCAAAGGGCTAAACCCTCACACGAAGAAGAACTGAAATTATAAATGAGATGTGTGCTGTTCGAGTCTGAATTGGTTCTCTGCCAGGTTTGATAACATCTCATTATCTGTAATATAGATGTCACACCTGGTTTAAAATGGTTCATAGCTTCAAGGTCCAAAATCACAAAACAACTGCATGTGGAAAATGATGTTACTATTCAAATGTTAATTGTTCTCTTCCTAAATGACATAAGTAGCATACTTGCTATTTAAACCAAAATAGTTATTACTAATAGGTTTAGGCATGAGTAGGGTGGAGACCTTAATTACTTCCTCCCCCATGTTTCAAACCCATAACACAGTGTGGTTTGCCACAGTGGTGTAATCCTTGATGATAAATGATAAAAGCATAAACCTTAAGGAAACTGCTTCTGCATTTACTGATAGTACAGGCGTAGGTCTGAGTATGCTCTTGTCTCTGAGTATGCTCTTGCCATTCACACATGGTGGGGCTGAGGCATCTGAGATCAAATCAGCTAATCAGACAGATTGTGAGCCAGATGTTTTTGTGTTTGTAAATGTGTCTGTAATGTAAGAATATGTGTATGTTAGAGGGAAACTTGTGAGTGTGTTTATATATGTCTGTGTTTAGACTGTGATAGCTTTAGAGTAGAGAGCGTTTGGACCGTTTGGATGGTTGAGTCAGGGCCGGAGGTGCACATATCTCTAAAGAAATCAAGCAATTGCCAGACTTTTCCCTCTTTTCTCTACATTTGGATGAAGCCGACAGTGGATTTCACCCACCTCACGCAGAGGAGGCCAACCAGTTAGTTCGGTAGGAGAAAGTGACCCATAGACAACGATAGAACATGAGATGGAGGCAGTATGAATCTATTTCATGCTATTTTCAAGCAGAAACCTTTGATTTGGAATGATACTTTTGCAATAAGGACTAAGAGGCACAGCTCCACTCCTAACCCATGAGACATGCGAGTGGTGGGGAAGGGGAAGACTTCAGAAACACTGGTGCTGGGTGGATCCTGTTTGATCTGTGGAAACTTGTCTTCCAAAACTGAGAGAAGACTCTTTTTTTCTCTCTCTGAAAGCAATATGAGAAGGAATGATGCCTGCGAGCTCTTCTGATCCAGATTGACATTTGTGTAATAAGGGTTAGCTATTCCCCTGCCGCCGCCGGGCAGCCACCTTATAGAGCCTTTGTTCTCCTAAGCATGCCCACTTCTCTGACTGTTCACTGTGATTTGCAGGGCAGTCATATAATGGCCATCTTTGACCAGCAAACCAAACGTACTCGTTGTCCATGTAATTCCGTTTCTGTTATCTTGGGCCTTAGATGGGTACCACCATGTCACCACTGGCTGATAAGAACTCTCTCTATCACCACGTTCATAGTAACTTGTACTCCTTTACAACTTATAATTGAATTCATTTAGTTTGTGCTTATCTTTCATCTATGACATTAATCATAATTACCCAGATACAAATCTAGATTCTCAGCCCAGATCTTTTTTTTTTTCCAATCACTGAGCCTGTATCTTCCCATCTACCTCCTTTATTAAAGTGCTTCAAGCACGAGAGTGTCAGCAGCCATGGCTGAACCCAACAGAGATGACTTCAAAAGCCCCGAAAGCAAAAAGGGTTTTTTGAAGAGATGATTCCCCCCTCCCCCATTCTGTTGTCTTTTATGAGATTCCTTCCTTTTCTTCTCTTTCTCTACCCCCACCGCACCCAGCTCCATTCAGTGCTCTGGGCATTTTTCATTGGCTGCCATCAAAGTCACTATGGCTTAATGGTGTGTAGGTAACTCTGTTGTTACCCATTCACACTGGCGCCTGTGACAAAAAGAAGAGAAGTTGGTCTCTGAACAAAGGCCCTGTCCCATGGCTGATATTTTACACACACACACACACACACACACACACACACACACACACACACACACGCACACACACGCACACACAGCAGAGCCATCTCTTTGGCTCCAGTGAAAGCAGACATTGTTTGGAAGGGAAGAAAGTGACTAGGAGTTAGTTTCTTTCTAGTTCAGTGGTCACAGTTAATTACAAAACGTTTACCTTAATGAACAGCACACGTTTGAATAACTGAATTTAAAGGTAAAACAATGGTTCTTACAAAGTGTCTGTGTGCATTGTCTTTAGATGAATACACTGGTGTACTTGTGTAAATGTGCACGCTGTGTTTACGGATATCAGTGATATTAACAGCTACACTGCCCCTAGAGGTGAGAATAAGAACTGCACAGTCAATGTGCTCAAGACAAAAATAACTACCCACAACCACATGTTCATGATAACCGAAGTTTCACTTTGTCAAGGTATCTTACAAAACCACAGAGGGCCCTGGCAACCCTCTTTATCGATTTAGTCATTGTGTGTTCATGAATCAGAATGTTTGCACCCAGACAGTCAAGCAAACAAGCCAGAGACTCATTCCGTGCTGAGTCACGGCCAGCCATAGTCAGCTCACCTGTTGTGCCTGAGCTGGGTGGCGAGGGCATGGGAGGAGAGGAGTGAATGAACGTGTGCCTCCTCCTGTACCAGCGCCATGTTTGCTTTTGACTTAGAGATGAGGAATTCATGAGGCCAGGCTAGCCTCCTGCTACCACATTAGCAAAACACACACAAACAAATGCTACACAGACTGAATACAAGTCATACTTATACTGTACATTATACATGCATCAACACGCAATGTCACTTGAACACATGTAATGGGAACTTACTCACTTTGACATACATGGCGGAATTGTCAGGGACATCTTTCTTTTATGATCCAGCTCATTCTTCCATGTTCACTCACACACACACAAGACATTCACACTGATCAGTGCATCTTAAACACACACACGCACACGCACACACACACACACACCACACGCACACACACACACACACACACACATTCATGCACACACACACACACACACACACACACACACACACACACACTTCTCTAGCCCACCTCAGACTATGGCACCACTCCCGACTCTGTTCACTTCCTAAAAAAAGATCCTTCTCACTCTGAAACATCCGCTTGCTATTTATAGCAGGTGGTTGGCAACAAGCAGGTCTGAGCTGTGTGTGTGTGTGTGAGTGAGTGAGTGAGTGAGTGTGTGTGTGTGTGTGTGTGAGTGAGTGAGTGTGTGTGTGTGTGTGTGTGTGTGTGTGTCTGTGTGTGTGTGCGTGCGTGTGTGTGTGTGTGTGTGTGTGTGAGTGTGTGTGTGTGTGAGTGTGTGTGTGTGTGTGTGTGGACACAGTGGATGAGGAAGGTGTGTCCTGGCACAACAGTGAGATTCCAACTCAATGTAGCTCAATGCCAGCTGGTGACCTAGAAACACCCAGCGAGCAGCTCCACCCGGCGACACTCAGACAGTTAAGTATACTCAAGACAGTTAAGTATACTCATGCTACAAGAGCTGTACCAGCTATCACCTATCAACACTCTTGTGCACATATACTTATGTGGCAGTGCCATCATTCAACCTACGTGCATACTTATTTATCGTAATTAGCATATTTATATAGCCACAACATCCACAGCCTTGAATGGAACCTTTACATTTGAAAGGGTGTAGAGGGCCAATACATTGTAAATGCAGAGACAGTTACATTGAATGAGTGTAAACTCTGACTAGACAAGTTTTTATTGTGTATGCGTGTGGAGAGTGGAACCATTAGCTCAAGTTAGGTGCTGCTCATATAGAGTGGGTATGCTTCTTTGTTGATGGTTCATCTGACCCAGGGCCTGAAAGCATAATATGAACCCTGTGTGACACGTATGTTCCCATTGAGGGGCGAGCCACCCAAAGGGTATCACTGATCACGAAGAGCGTCAGCTCAGCTTTCTCCCGCTCCCCTCTCGGAGGGTAACCTTAAACTGCAGGTAGGCTGAAAGACCCTACAAAAGGCCACAATTATGCCTGCTTTATGGGAGCTGTCAAAGAGAAAAGATCATAGAAAGTTAATGCAGCACTGAACATGCCTGAGATCTCTCTGGTTACATGGCTGTTTTATGCCCAAGACTCAAAAACAGATTTGGTTCTTTTGGAAACCTCCACAATAGACTCACGACAACTTCTCTTTACCCGTTCTGTGCTCTCCTCCCTCCCTCCCCACCTCCTCTCTCACCTCCTCACCACCTCCTCTCCTCCTCTATGCACTTGCCCCCCCCCCCCCCCCCCCCCTCCACTCCTAGTCTCTGCATGGCGTTTACCACTTCAAACATCATTATTAACACAGCAGCACTTAATAGCTCTAATTGTAGCCTAGAGAGGAAGGGGTCTCCTCTGCCTTTCATCAGTGAGATTGAGCTTAAGTAGATAACGCTCACACACCGAGGGCAACAGACACATTCCCCCCGCCAGCAGTAGCTCTGGGATGTCTCTGGCCTGCAAACTGACAACCATGTTGGCTTGACAGTGTGTGCAAATGTTAGCCTGTCAAACTAAGTGAACTTATAAATTGCTCAGTCGCAGAGGTACTGCGTGAAGCTTAAATATCTAAAATTGTGTTGCAAATAGCGTGTCCTGTCGAGGTTGATTAAATGCAGCACACAATCATATTGCTTGTCTAAATGTTGAGGCACTTGACTACCAAATCACCGTGGTGATACAATGCCTCTTTCCTGGGTTGCTTGTAACCTCTGATGTAGTCTGAAGATTAAGGAGTCAAGCATCTACGCCACACAAAGGCTTTGTTGGCACAGTAATGAGTTACAGTCTGTGGGTAAACACCTTCACCCTGCAATCAGAGTAGGCCCATTTGAATGCAGCCTCCCAAAGCACTCAGGGGGATTGTGGACTGGGTTTACATGATGTGTACCCGCACATGACCCGAGCGAAGGTGGCAGCCTGCCAGCAGCACTGCTGCGCCAACACAAAAGTGACACAGGACTTTCCCATGTCTACATGCCCTTGTGCTGTGGGACGGACTCAGGGTGGAACAGGTCTGATGCTGCACAGAAAAGGGAAGAGAGTCTGACTGATTGAAATGAACACTCAGCATTAATGTTTCAGAATGATTCAGATGGAGGGAGATCACGCGAGATAAAAGACATAGGTTTTGGCTCCTACTGGGTCAAAATGACAATTTTAAATAAGAGTGTTTTTTTTGGTTTTCCTTGCAACACATGTGACATATCTCCGCCTCCTCCGTTTTGCCAATGGCAGGATGGAAGAGGAAGGAAGTGAAAGGTTGTATTCCGACACGCCGGAGTGATAGATGATCAGGCAGGGGCAGGGACAGCCGCTCTAAACATAGAACATCAACAGACTGGAGCCAAACCCTATGATCTTCATCCCAGTGCCAATGAGCTCACTGCCACCCTGCCCACTCGGCTCTTAAACGAGTGGATGTTTCAGTACTGACTGAGGTCTTTCAGTTTGACAGTATTGAACAAGCCTGTCTATCCAGAAAAATCCTCACGAATCAGGTCAAAACCTTTAATAGTCAGTAAATGATATCCCATTAGACTTATATCTGACACAGACTAAACTAGTTAAATAGGAAGAGGAAGCAATTGTTTTTCTCATGTCCCGATGAACTAGGGAATAAGTTACTAACAGAAACATACAAACTTCCTTTGGCCTACCACACAAACCAGCAGTCATGGACCAATTTCAGCAGCTCCAAGGAGGGACATGTTGGAGCAGGGCCTGTAGAATACCTGGGCTGGGTGAGGATTAGGTGCCGGGGATTAGAGAAGCTGTTCCCCACAGACATGCCCAGACTCCTTTTCAAGCAAGCCAGTCCCAACACCTCCGTGGCAGCCATGTCCCATCATGCACCTCAACGATGAGCGCTGGCTTCATTTGAAATGATGTAGAATAGATGATGGGGCACTGGCATAGCTTGGAGGCAGTGGTTAACATATAAACATTCTGACAGGGGATTGATCACAGTCCTCTGACATGTGAAATGTACACAAATTAGCATGATTGCAGACATGCAATCGTAGCAAATGTGTTGAAGTTATTGCTTGTCAGCGTATAGGAAAGGTTTGAGGATGAGCAGAAGGAATCAGGACGTGAAAGAAGAGAGAGAAAAAAAGAGTCAAAGATAATGTTAAAGGATGAGCAATGGAATGTAGAGGTTTTGCTAAGAAGAGCCCAGGAAGTTGTTTGTAATTATGAAGAATCTCACATAAACTCTTCTATGCCAGAAATGTCATTTGCTGTTGTAATATGGTGTGCATGTTTACAGGAAGTTACTCTCTGAAATGAAAAGCATGTTTACAAGATTAGCATCCAAACAAATCATGTAACTGCCTCCATATTTCGAGATATCAAATCAGTGGTATATTTATGGTGAACACTTGGCTGTTAATGTTCACTTTAGATCGACTCTAGTCACAGTGTTGTGCTGCTCAGGACAGTTTGCTGCCGTTGGGTGGTCTGGTTTACATTAAACAGGAAGTCATGTAAAATGGCGGGGGATTCCAGCAGAGGAGGGGTGGTGGTGGTGAGGAGGAGGAGGGCAGATGAGGAGAGGAGATGTTGTGTCCGCGGGTAAACTGTTGGAGGATGCATTGAACAAACACAGCTGCAGGAGCACACGTCACACACGTCACACACACTGGGCTCAGCTTTTCAGATATGGAATGCCATCAATCTCCAGTTAACACAACAGCTTAGATTTGAGCCCTCTGGACACGCTTTCCAGGTTGTCTCGACTGCCAGCTGATCCTAATGGACATCGAACCTTTTGCCTTGAGTCAAGATGGTGTCGTGGAATTTGCATTTTGGGCCTCAGTGTCTCTCTGCACTGCTTTGCATATTTGTCGATGCCTTTGTGAAGAAGAGAACACAAAGGGTCGCCTCATTCCCTTCTTTTGGGCTGAGATCAGATTTCCAAACATACTAAAGGTCACATATCTCTACCTGAGCAGGGCGTAGCCCCTCGATCTCTTTCTTTCCCTTCCCTTCCCTTCCCTCCCTCCCTCCCTCCCTCTCTCTCTCCGTTCCTCCTGTGTCCCTGTCCCCTCCAGGACCTGTCTCCAACAACAGCACTCTTACTGACAGAAGGAGAGAGGCCCAATGGACAGGTGGCTTAGGATGTGTTTGCTTTGCTGCTGTGCTACAGGATAGACACCTAAAGCAAGCTTTCAATGTTAATCTCCGGGTCATCATGTGCAATAGACATATCTGGGTCTGATCAACTTAACACAATGATCTGTCTCTGTATCTGTATTCGAATAGAAGTGAGCGTGGTTAATGCGGGAAGTCACGTTAAATCAGGCTAATATATTTTTCTAACCTAATATTCATTGGCAATGCAATTGTTGTGTCTTGAACATTACTGCAGTTTGCTAGGGAAACGTGATTTACTAGTTTACAACAGTAGAGTCTATTGCTAGTTTCAAAAATGACTTGATGATGACACTTGAACTTGTAGTTGTCTGTTTAGATAACCATGAAATGCTAGGTAGGGTGTTAGTGGTTGCCAAGTAAAAATGAATTCAATTCAATCTAATACATCTTAAATGGATGAATATTGACTGAAATACAAAACGCTGTTTCTTTCAATATTTCAGCAGGGTTTTTAGATGGAGGAAATAAACACTATAACAATTAAAAATGATATGCTCTAAGCTTAATTTTGATGGGATTCAAAGATTGAGGGGGTTTGAAAGAAATGCAGCCGCCACGCCAGGCTTTTGTCTCGCTAGCTCTTGTTCATGACGCCTCGATGCGCACGTTTCCCTGAGTGATAGGCGCTCATCTCTCAGAGGGCTGCCTGCGGTGCACTCACTCAGCGGGGGCAACTACAGAATATATCGATCACATTTCAATAATGTGTAGTAAATGAAACAACTCGTTAGTGAAATCAAAGTCCTATGTTGCAAACAGAATGGGCATTTTTGATCCCGTGGCCATCCACAATGATATGAATCATTCAGTAGAGACATGAAGCATAGACATGGCAGTCATGGAGTTGACTTTTTCTGAATAATAACAAGCAACTTCGGGGTAGTAGACTTTCATCGCCCAGTTTGTGCTTCCCCAAGTAACGTATTGGGACTCAGGTACATCCTCATTGTGCAACTCTCAAAGACAAGGGCGCGGGCGGGGGGTGTGTGTTCTGTGTCTACAAATATGTGTGTGCATGTGATGAAACCCTTCAGGGAGTCCATTTTCTTAACCCTCTGGAGGGATATTTTGTTTTTTGTTCTTGTTGTCAATATGCCTTTAAAGTTCTGCACGTTTTTGTCCTAGAGTCATAAAAACAACACCCCCAGAAACCTTTAATCTTCTTCATGTATGCCATTTGTGCATTAATGTTTTCAGTTAGAGGAAATATACAAAAACATCAAGGCATGTCAGACTATCTAAAAAAGTCTAACAGGCCTCATCTGGCTTCAAGTCCATGATGGTAGCATTGTTTCAAAGTGTTTGCCGTTGTTCACTTGTAAGAGTGGAAGCTATCAAAGTTTCCAGCACACAAATGCACACACACAAACACATACTCATACACACACACACACACACACACACACACACACACACACACACACACACACACACACACACACACACACACGCACACACACACACAATCTCAGACTCACAAACAGATCCGAAAGAGAACCTTCACATTTCTGCTTTGCAGTATGACTTCATGCATCCATTCACATTGCCATTAGCTACATGTGTTCTTGCGTGTATATGAGTGTACATGTGTGTATATGAGTGTACATGTGTTCTTGCGTGTATATGAGTGTACATGTGCTCTTGCGTGTATATGAGTGTGTATGTGTGTATATGTGTTCTTGCGTGTATATGAGTGTACATGTGCTCTTGCGTGTATATGAGTGTGTATGTGTGTATATGTGTTCTTGCGTGTATATGAGTGTACATGTGTTCTTGTGTGTATATGAGTGTACATGTGCTTGCGCGTGTATATGAGTGTGTATGTGTGTATATGAGTGTGTATGTGTGTATATGAGTGTACATGTGCTTGTGTGTGTATATGAGTGTGTATGTGTGTATATGAGTGTGTTTGCGTGTATATGAGTGTGTATGTGTGTATATGAGTGTGTATGTGTGTATATGAGTGTACATGTGCTTGTGCGTGTATATGAGTGTGTATGTGTGTACATGTGTTCTTGTGTGTATATGAGTGTGTATGTGTGTACATGTGTTCTTGTGTGTATATGAGTGTGTATGTGTGTATATGAGTGTGCATGTGTGTACATGTGTTATTGTGTGTATATGAGTGTGTATGTGTGTACATGTGCTTGTGCGTGTATGTGTGTATATGAGTGTGTATGTGTGTATATGAGTGTGTTTGCGTGTATATGAGTGTGTATGTGTGTATATGTGTGTATATGAGTGTGTTTGCGTGTATATGAGTGTGTATGTGTGTACATGTACATGTGCTTGTGCGTGTATATGAGTGTGTATGTGTGTATATGAGTGTGTATGTGTGTATATGAGTGTGTATGTGTGTATATGAGTGTGTATGTGTGTACAAGGTCCTCCTTAAGTTCCTTTATTGTCCCTCTCCCAATAGACATCCTTTTTTTCCCCACTGAAAAGCTGTGAGGAATGCTAAGGTGTGGTGCTGGTAATTGTAAGGCACCTTCTCATCTTTCAGCCTGAGGTTTTAACAGGCCAATCTCTAAATGTTCTATATGAGCCTTGGCTTATGTTCCTAGCGCTCTGCCAACTGGGGGAAAGGCTCCTTTCTAACAGTGCGATGAGGAATCGACATGCCTCGGCTTCTGCCGCTCCTCATTTTCTCTTGTTTTCTCCCTTTCAGTCCCTTCCTCCCTCCAACAACACCCCTCCTCCCCCGCTCCGTCCCGTAGGAGTCACTCGTGCTCTTTGCCAAATGTATGCCCATGTGCCCGTGTGCCCGTGTGCCAGTCAGGGCCCCAATGTTGTGCTCTGTTCTGCGCTTTGAGCCCCGTCTCCACACCATCTCGTTATCGCCCTCCCCCACATCTCTCTCTCTCTCTCTCCCCCTCTCTCTCTCTCTGTATGGGGCAGGCTGGTAGGGTAACCTTGCTCCCCCTCTCCCCCCCCTCTCTCCCTCTCTGTATGGGGCAGGCTGGTAGGGTAACCTTGGCCTGCTTGTGTCAAGCTGATTAGCGGCACAGAGGAGATCAGAGAGAGCTGGACCAGGCTCAGCCCAATCCTTCTCTTTGTCTCTCTTTTTCTCTCTGTCCCGTTTCCTTTCTTTCTCCACTTC
Source organism: Clupea harengus (assembly GCF_900700415.2). Lineage (NCBI taxonomy): Eukaryota > Metazoa > Chordata > Actinopteri > Clupeiformes > Clupeidae > Clupea > Clupea harengus. The sequence continues at coordinate 1,176,404 of NC_045169.1, forward strand.
TCTCCCGCTCCCTCTGTTTCTCCATCTCTCTTTTGTTCTGGAGAAACAGCCTCCTTCCTCCCCATAGAGGGTCAAGAGTTTGGAAGCTAGCGACTTCATCTGGGCTTCATGTGACACGCCAGACTCAGAACCTGTGACTACATGGGAGCTTAAAAGACACACTTGTGTTTGCGAGTGCACACACACACACACACACACGCACATACACACACACACACACACACACACACACATACATACACACACTCACATGCACGCACGCACACACACACACACACACACACACACACACACACACACACACATGCACATACACACACACACACACACACACACACACACACACACATACACACACTCTCACATGCACGCACGCACACTCACACACACACACATACACACACTCACGCACGCACGCACGCACACACACACAAAGGACTCCCAGACAGACACACCAAATGACCATGTGGGTTAAAGCAAGGGTTGCCCACATCATATGTATCCTCTTAGGCCCCTCAGGACTGTTAGCGTCTCGTCCTCCTCCATCCCCCCACTCCACTCCACTCCTCTCCTCTCCGGCTCGGCCACCTGGGGCTTTCACCAGCCTGCCGGCCTGACACCCTTTCATTCCCTAATCGTATTGAAACTGTATCCGTGACCCTTAACCTCCAGAGCTCTGACAGACTCACCCCAAACAGGCTGAAATGAGAATGTGTGAGTGTGAGAGAAATGGTGTGTTAATGGTTCGTGTGTGTGTGTGTGTGTGTGTGTGTGTGTGTGTGTGTGTGCGTGTGTGTGCGTGCGTGTGTGTGTGTGTGTGTGTGTGTGTGTGTGTGTGTGTGTGTGTGTGTGTGTGTGTGTAGCGTAGTACTCTGTGACTGTGAATGGACTCCATTATATTGGCCTGTTGATCTGGTCCAGGATTAGAACTGACCATTTGCTCTGGCCATTTCCCATTTTTAGATCTGGTGATATATATTTGTGTTCCTTTATTGATATTATGGTGTCTTCACTCACTTTTAGTTTTATTCTTTGAGTCTAAAGATAAACAAATGAGTCACCATTTTTCAGACACTTTAGTTCATTTCCTAAAGCCTTGGCAGATCTGCTATATAAGAGTTTATGTAGACAAACTGGATTTGGAAAGTAATCCTTCGTCAAGCTTTGGACAACCGAGCTCACTATTCTCTTTGTGTTACTGTGGTTTATGTAGGTGTGTGTGTGTGTGTGTGTGTGTGTGTGTGTGTGTGTGTGTGTGTGTGTGTGTGTGTGTGTGTGTGTGTGTGTGTGTGTGAGAGAGAGAGAGACAGAGACAGAGAGAGCATTTTTGTAGCACAACTTCTCATAATTTCCATATAGGGTAAGGTGCCGTTGTGGTGTGTTGTGGTGTGGTGTGGTTTGTGGAGCAATGTGGCATATTTCGGCTGTCAGTAACCTGAGTGCTGCTCTCGGTGGCTGTTGCTAGGGGGTTGGTTCTTGTGTGTTGAGCTAAAGCCACATAAGGGCAGGTTTGAGACGCAGTGCCTTTGTTCACCTGTGGAATCTGATCCAGCGGTCCTGTGATCTTCACTGCCACACACAGACCCACAGGCCACGGCATACAGTTGCACTTTATGATCAACGTATGATCACTGGGCGTGGATGGATGTGAGTGGATGTGAATCGCTGGCTGATCTGGCGATCCTAGAAAGAATGCCCATTTCGATGTGTTTCTGTACTGAACAGTTCTGAATGATACACAAAGAGCATGGCCCCGGTGCTCTGCCTGGTTAACTGGTAGGATTATGGAGATGGATTATGGAGATGTGTATATATGTACACATGCTTGACACTCTGAACCGCTGCATCTTTCACACTTTATGCAGCATTGTGTGCTGTTCTTTCAGACAGTTTCTCTAATGTCCGTCTTATAGAACCTTAACGCTGTATCCACACCCTATCTCTACAAACCAAGGGGGCATCAATCGGTACCTTTGACAAGGCCTGCTAACCCATTGGAACATGTTAGCTCTCAAAGACGGATCTTTGATAGCTCAGGAGACCTAGATGTGATCTAATTGTTGTTTCAATTATAAAATCAATTTAAAAAGTATCCTAAAACTCCTGAGGAGAAACAGTTTGAGACAGAAATGAGATAAGGCCCCTTTTCTTTAAAAAAAGATCTACCTACCCCTCTCCACAACAACTTTGAACAGGCATCGTCTCATAGGCCTCATCTCAAACACCAAGGTTGTCTTTAGAGAGAAACAGAGGAGGTCATATTGAGATGTCTAAATATTTAGTCAAAACTGAGCATGATTTGTGACCCTGTTGAGATCTCTCCTTGACCACCATAGGAGAAATCAGAGAAGCAAAGAGATCAAAAGACTAAATCTCACTTTTAATCTCATTGTTGTCTAGGAGAAACTAAGAAGATAATAAGGAATCTCCTTTTTTCTTCTTTTCTTATGGAGAAACACCCTGTGAAATCCTGTCAAAGGCTGACCAGTGCATAGGGTGACCACTGCATATGTGTGGAGAAACATGTAACTCTCTTTCACAGTTCTTTGCTGCTTTGCTGATGTTTGAATGTGCTTCTCTCTCCCATCTTCACAGGGGACGAATACCAATGAGCCATGTGCTGGACGAGACTGCAGTTCAGGAGGATGTGCGTGTCTACCGATTAAAGGCAGTCGGGTAAGCACAAGCTCTTAACTTTACTCTGGCACTCCAACAAGGCCACTTTTTCGGCCTCTTCAAGGAAAAGGTGGCATGTTCCATTTTTAGTAAGCAGAACTAGGCTTTTCTAATGTGGAAAGCACTACTTTAGCATTCAGACTGTTTGATTGTATGCAGTCTTATTGTGTATTGGGGTGTCACATGCCAGAAGAACTAACGCAAGGCGAGCCAATCAATACAGACTCATATCACAAATTAGGAGTCCATGTCATTTCCAAATATACAGGGACACATATGCAGACACACAAGTATAGCCAGATCAAATCTACTATCTGCATCAACGTGACTCTAATTAGTGACGTGCAAAAGCACTCTTCAGTAAGGAATGTCAGGTCAATCTCAGGTGTATCAGCGGGTATATCACGCCTCTCTTTTAAACACACACAAATTGTTTTCAAACCATATAAGGCTAAAACAAGAATTTGGTTGGCAGTCTAAGAATGCCTCGCCTTTATTCCCTGCAGGAAGGAGTAATATGCAATGCTCTTCACTGAAAAATAAGTGGAGTATATTAAAGAAGAAAAATGCATCCCTGTAATTCCTCCAAGGGACACACTGCCTCTTCCCCACACACAACCAGCAAAACACACACACAACCAGCAAAACACACACACAGCCAGCAAAACACCCACACAACCAGCAAAACAAAAAGTATATTTTGATAGAGTCAAGCTGCCTGACTGAGCAGGTTGTAACAGTGCCTGTTTGCAGAGCTGGGTGACATACTGCTGATATCCCTGCCTGCCGGACATGGAATTTCAGCCCAATTATAGGTCCAACCAATCGCGTGCCTGAAGCACAGATCCTCCTGTGGATGTGAGCCAACACAATGTTTCCCCAGGTTACTCTGATCTGATGGCAGGACACCCCCCGCCCCCCGCCCGCTGCACCCCACACCACACCGCACACAGCTGGCCCCAAGCCAAAGCACTGTTCAGTCCTGCCATGCCACACCCAGTAAATTAGTCTGGAGAGAGAGCTATGCACACCTTTTTGCACACAGCTAGACACTCACTTACACACTAACACACACATTAGCCTTATAGTAACACAAACGTGCATTAACATGCACAGGACAACAAACATTTGCACACAGACCCACCTATTTATATACTCTCACAATTTGCACAAATACACGCTTAAATACAGACACACACACAACCGCTTAAACAGCATTGGGGTGTTGTAATAACACACAGACACACACACACACACACACACACACACACACACACACACACACACACACACACAGTAACAAGTTCTTGCACTCCTCTCCTCTTGGGGTTTGTTATTTTTATTTGAACGTCTCTGCGATAACCCTGGCAGATCTATCTCAGGTTAATTTATCTCTCAACCACTGAGATCTATTTATTTTTTTTATTAGAGTAAACATCCCTTCATCTCTGCCCTCAGGAAGGAACAATGGGAGTGTTCTCTTGTTGTCTCATCCTCCTCCTCCTCCTCATGGCCCCGGGCTGCATGTCTTCGACATTATGAACAGTTTCCTTGAGATCCTTGCAAATAGAGTTCCGTTCGATCTGCTTTTTGACAGGAGAGTTCAAAAAGACTGAAAAAAGACCAGACCAGAACTGAAGAACCTTTTAACATATGAGGTTCAACAAGAAACAAATGAGATTCCAGAAGAAAAGAGCAGAGCAGAGCAGAGAGGAGGAGCGTAGACTGGGTCAGGGTAGTGAGTAGGGGAGGACAGAGCAGAGGACTGGCAGAAGGACCAGGCATGACATACAGAACGAAAGGTTGGGTGAAATGCATATCTTTATAATCAGATATTGTGCTGGACAGAGAAGAAGCACACTTTCAAACAGGGTAGAGTTACATAAGAGGATTTTGGCATAAGTGATGAATGGTGACATTACAAACAAATAGAGAAAAAATAAAAAGAGAGCTCACTAAGACCAGAGCACGGCCATCTTGAGAAAGATCAACCTGTAAGAGAGCACAGCCATCTTGAGAAGGATCAACCTGTAAGAGAGCACACTAAGACCAGAGCACGGCCATCTTGAGAAAGATCAACTTGTAAGAGAGCACACTAAGACCAGAACACGGCCATCTTGAGAAGGATCAACCTGTAAGAGAGCTCACTAAAACCAGAGCACGGCCATCTTGATAAGGATCAACCTGTAAGAGAGCTCACTAATACCAGAGCACGGCCATCTTGAGAAGGTTCAACCTCTAAGAGAGCTCACTAAAACCAGAGCACGGCCATCTTGAGAAAGATCAACCTGTATGGAACTAAATGCACCACAGCAAATCCCAACATGACAAGGGGTGGGTAATCCCTAAAGCGTCATTCCCATTTGGCAGCTGAGTTTATTGCCATGAATACATCTTTTATCACCACTGGATTTATTTATTTGATCAGTTGCTTCCAACTATAGGCTATTGTAACATTAAGGTACAAAGGATCTGCTTAAAAATCTAGAGGCTTTAACTCTTGAAGTAACACCTTCTAGAAGTCTCATAGACATGGGTTATTGGACCTGTCAAACTGAAGTTAGCATATCAGACTATTTGTCGTCCTTCAAAGCCTAATGATTACCTATCAATACCAATATGAAAGGTGTGTGATAGCAGAAGATTTAGAGTTTGAGTCATGTTTGAAATTTACATTCTTCTTACTGTAACCTATCATACTGTCTTTTTGTCATACTTTATTTTAAATTTTTTCCCCTCAGTTTCTAACTAGTACTGACTTTGCCCATACGTAGGAAGTCTTTCCCAAATGCAGCGCAGGGGTGAGGGCTGAGGGACTGGCAGTTTACAGAAGGAGAGTTAAGAGAGTACATTCCTAGCTGTCTCTGTGCCGACATACATCTCACTCTTCTTCCCAAAGAGTTCTTTGTGTGTACTTATGTGTGTGTGTGTTGTGTACTTGTGTGTGTGTGTGTGTGTGTGTGTGTGTGTATGCTTGAGATGTGCATTCATATATCTCCCGGGACATTCACACAGTAAGGAAGGGTTTTCTTGACACCACAGTAATGGCGACAGGTGACTAAACACTAGTTACCAGCACTGTCTGAACCCACAGCCCACACTTAGTTTAACACACACACCAGTTTAACCTATACTGCCGTATTCCATCCCCACACTGATATTACACACGGCTGTGGAGCCACATATTACACACTAAAGCCATAACACAGCATGTGAGCCAACTCTGCTCCGTACCAGGGTGAAATGAGGGGTTTGTTATTCGCCTCTTTTCTCCTGAGCGGGAAGCCAGTGTCTGATCCTGCCTCAGCTTAGCCTAGCTTTCTGGAAATGGCCTGATATGGGCCAACTGTGTGTATGTGCTGTGTGAGTACAGGTGTGTGTATGTGTGCTGTGTGTATGTGTGCTGTGTGTATGTGTGTGAGTACAGGTGTGTGTATGTGTGCTGTGTGTATGTGTGCTGTGTGTGTGTGTGTGCTGTTGTAGTATGTGTGCTGTGTGTTATGTGTGCTGTCGTGCTGTGTGTATGTGTGTGTAGTGTGTGTATGTGTGCTGTTGTGTTGTGTGTGCGTATGTGTCGTACAGGTGTGTGAGTACAGGTGTGTGTGTGTGTGTGAGTACAGGTGTGTGTGTGTGAGTGTGTGTGTGTGTGTGTGTGTGTGTGCTGTGTGTATGTGTGTGAGTACAGGTGTGTGTATGTATGCTATGTGTATGTGTTGCTGTGTATGTGTGTGAGTACAGGTGTGTGCTGTGTGTATGTGTGCTGTGTGTGTGTGTGCTGTGTGTATGTGTGCTGTGTGTATGTGTGTGAGTACAGGTGTGTGCTGTGTGTATGTGTGCTATGTGTATGTGTGCTGTGTGTATGTGTGTGAGTACAGGTGTGTGCTGTGTGTATGTGTGCTGTGTGTGTGTGTGCTGTGTGTATGTGTGTGAGTACAGGTGTGTAGGTCGGTTTACAGAGGTTTATACATTTTGTTTCCCTGTTGTGTTTTTGTTAAACAGTGAGGTACATGCTTACGGTTGGGTTTTCCATAGTTTGATTGCCAAGAGTTGTAAATCGAATATGACAGTGCAGCTACAGTAGGTGTTCAGGTATGGGGGGAACTTGGCAGGGTGACTGGGGGCAATTAAAAGCCATCTCACATCCTCTGGGTGTCGGAGGGCTGTAAATCTTCCCCGGAGACTCGGACCCAAACAAGGGTTTATATAAAGTAGATTATCTCGAGTTCCATGTGTAACATTCTTATCTGACACTCTGAACACAGCAAGTCTGAACGGTGATCTGTGAAGGGGAACCGAAGGGAGACTGAGAGAGAGCCAGCAGGGGGTAGGAATGTGAAGAACGAAGAGAAGGGAGATGAGAAATGAATAAGAGAGTCAGTTATCTTCATCAGTAGCGGAGCTGCGTCAATTACCGGCATGCGTCCTCTATATAGCTAGATTTTGTACCCACACTGATAAAGGTGACCAATACATTTGGGTCGGTCAAATATGAAGCAATATCTTCTAACTGGACGGGCTGTCAGGACCAATAGAAAGGTGTCCCCTCCTCCACTTGACTGAAAGGCAGGGGCCTCTTTAGGGCCTCTCTGGGGCCGCCACAGTGGTGTGGGGCTCCCCTGGGCTCTGCTCCACATTACCCCAAGTACAAAGATGTCAAGCTCCCAGCCCATATTGAAGTCATTTGGACCAATAACATCCGTTTCCAGTGAGGTCAAGGGTCGCAGAAAGCTGACAGAATGGTTTGCGTTAAGTGCCATCAGGGGGAAGAAGAGCTAGCTTTCATGTGTAGGAGGGGGGGGCTTTTAGGAGGGAAAACACACACACACACACTGCTCACACACACACACACACACAGTGGGTGACAGATGTCTCCACTTTGTGGCGGTTTGCTTGTTCTTAGATCAGGGTTCCCCTCCGAACAGAGTAAAGATTTAGAGTCGCCTCAAACCAGGTGGACTGGGGCCCTCGCCTGCAGCTCAAGAGCAGGAAGTGCTTTTGTGTTAGCCGTCAGTGTCCTGAGTGCAGAGGGAGTGGACGAGGTGAGGAGTTTGAGTGGACTTGACCGCTGACATGAGAGGCAGGGGTGGGCTTCACATGTGGGCTGCAGGGTTGCTCTGGGTCAGCCTGATTTCTCTGTTTCTCTCGAGCATGCTAGTGTATTCCCTTTTTACAAGTCAGTCAATTTCTCCACAATCTTCAGGTTTGTGTTTTCTAAGGTGTGTGTGTGTGTGTGTGTGTGTGTGTGTGTGTGTGTGTGTGTGTGTGTGTGTGTGTGTGTGTGTGTGTGTGTGTGTGTGTGTGTGTGTGTGTGTGTGTGTGTGTTTCCTGTGTCAGGGGGAATTTGTTTTAGTTTCTCCAAATGATGAAGTCAGAAATGTAATCTCCAAATGAAACTTCTTTGAACAGCACATTGGGTGTTTTCTGAAGGTGCCTTTTCAATTAAACAAATATGTCTTATTAGGATTTAGAGTTTGCACCCCCTAATTTGGCAAGACCTTCAAGTCCTATTATTTTCAGTTGAGTTTAATTGGAATCATGCATCAAGGCATCCAGCATAGAATGCATATGGAGAACAGTGTAGTACAGCGAGCCTTACGACTGAAATGATAGCTGTAATAGGCGGATGAGCAAGTATCTACTTGAATGTGTGTGTGTGTGTGTGTGTGTGTGTGTGTGTGTTCGTGTGGGTGTGTGTGGGTGTGTGTACGTGTGGTGTGTGTGTGTGTGTGTGTGTGTGTGTGTGTGTGTGTGTGTACGTGTGTGTGTGTGTGTGTGTGTGTGTGTGTGTGCGTGTGGGTGTGGGTGTGTGTGTGTGTGTGTGTGTCCATGTACTTCTGAGGGAAGAGTGCTGATGGGGGTCTCAGTCCCCCCACTCCTCTCTCTCTGTCGGTCTTCTGATCCCATACTGAGATAATGAGAGCTGGCGCTGGCATCCCAGTGAGAAGATATTCCCGCCCTTCTCCGTCCCTCACATTCTCCCCATAACTCCTTACATTCAACCATCCATCCAACCATCAAACAGTCCCGTGCTGTCTCTCCCTTCCTCTTTGTGTAGATTTGTCTTTTTTTCCCCCCTTTATACATTTTACGGTGTTGATTTTTTTTACCTTTAAGAGGCTGCCTGCTTCTCTAGCTGTAGGCCTCCTCACCCTGATTTAAACCCCCGCCTCATTGGGGGGGGGCCCCCACATCTCCTTGGGCATCACACAGAGGGACTAGCAAAAACACGGGACATGTGTTGACTACTTCCGTTTGACTTTGATCCTAATCTAAAGAAAATAAAGCGGGAGAAGGACTAGTGGAACAAAAGTGGCGGGTCACGCTAGTGCTGTTCTGTTTGTAAAGCACATGTGCGTCTCCCCCAACGGCCCCCATTCAGCAGACTTTTCACACGTAAATATATACAAAGGCACAAACACACAATTTACACTCTGCCTGATGAATAAACAGTTTTTCTTCTCTTGTGGTATTTCTCCACTAACATAAACCCAACTCGAGCCCAGTCTAAACAGGCCAAAGGTATTTGTGTAGGTTCATGTAGATTTACCCAAACACAAAGAAAGAATTCAGACAAAGACTTATGTATGCGGCCCCCCACACTGCAGGCTGTGAAACACCTTTCTAATGAGCATACACAGCGCTGGTTGACTGACACTGTGTCACCAGAAGTTCACTGGAGAGCTGCTTCAGTTGTTAAGAATTCCCTTTTCCCTGACTGTTTCCTTTCATTCCTTGAGTTATTTATTAATGACAGAAGTGGGGAATGACAGCAGGCTGATAAATGTGCTAAGGTTGGAGCCTGTGTAGGGGACGAGACATGCTCATATTTGGACTCATTCTCATCATGACTGCTGACCTTCCTTTTGTGGGTACCTCTGACAGCTGACCTTGTTGGCAGTGACTTGGTCTGGCGGGAAGAAACACACACATACACACACACACACACACACACACACACACACAGGCACATGTATACTCTCTCTCTTTCTCGCTCTCTCTCCCTCTCCCTCTCTCTCTCTCTCTCTCTCTCTCTCTCTCTCTCTTCTGTTCATTACCCTATTTGTCTCTCCATCACATCATCCATTATTCTTCATGAGTTTTTGATAATTGATCAAAAGTACATGATATGCCAAACGAACAAAGTATTATATAGTAGCACTAAAGCAGTGAGAGTTCCTTAAACTAAACAAGAGAAATCTCACTGTGTTTGATGGAGCTGTTGTAGAATGGGACACTGCCTCCCTCTGGAAGAGGAGGGTAATGTCATACCTGCTGGGAAACCACCAGAGACAGACTCCAGTGATTTAGCCCACATTGGCCATGTTCCATTTAGATATCGCTGAGGATTGGGAAGAACCTTTAATAAGCTGTCTAATTCCCTTCCTTTTGCTGACACTGTTTGCCTTCCTGCCTACATGTTTATCGGCTTACAGCATGAGAAAAGAATGTACATGTAACATTCATGATCTGTCTTGCCTAAGCTTCAAGCGCACTATAGCTTTCACAGACACATGAGGATGTCTGCATCTTTAAGCTGTGAATACCTCTTCCATCTAGTACCGTAGATGAATGTGTCAATGGATTTTGTACATACATTCTATGATAAAAATCAGGTTTTGCACGAAATGCACATTGAATACAAAACCGTGTTTTGGGGGGATATTGGATCATTCAGTGTCCTGGGCTCTATAACAATCCCAACACCAATGCACACACACACACACACACACACACACACACACACACACACAGCAAACACACAGAGCCAGACAGACTCCAACCTAAACACAGCTGGGTGAATATTACCACTCCCACAAGCCCTCCACACACACACACACACACACAAACACACACACACACACACACACACACACACACAATACATATTTACGTACATTACTGTGTATGTGTACGTGCACATAGCATTGTGTGTGTGTCTGTATGTACAGTATGTGGATGGATGTATTTATGTATTTATATGTACAACTATAGCAGACCAGTATTTGTTTAGATGTTGGGTACAGTTGGGTCTTGTGAAGTTCTAAAGGTAGACAGCTTAGGAGAGTGTATTTTTTAATTTCCTGAGCATGTACTGTATATGTTAAACGTGCGGTGAAAATGATCAGGTGCACGGCTCTTTCATGTGGTCACCCCACGTCCGCATCTCCGGAATGTCTGATTCTTCCAAGGAGACAGCAGCCGAGACACCACCTGCACAGGCCTCAGAGTGAGGGCAGACCAAGAGGTCATCTTAACCCGCCCTGCTGCCTCACACAGATGCATACATGAACACAAATACACTCACGCACACTTGCACACACACACTCACGCACACTTGCACACACACACACACACACACACACACACACACACACAACACACAACACACACACACACACACAAACACACAAACACACTCATACAGTAAAAATAAATGGCTCTTGAATCGTGGGGGATGATTAGAGCCGAGGGGCAAGTGATGTTGCTCAGTTTTCAGTGTCTGTATGGGATGAGAGAGTTGTCCCTAGTGGGTTTAAAGGACAGTGTCTGTATGGGATGAGAGAGTTGTTCCTAGTGGGGTTTAAAGGACAGTGTCTGTATGGGATGAGAGAGTTGTGCCTAGTGGGGTTTAAAGGACAGTGTCTGTATGGGATGAGAGAGTTGTGCCTAGTGGGGTTTAAAGGACAGTATCTGTATGGGATGAGAGAGTTGTGCCTAGTGGGGTTTAAAGGACAGTGTCTGTATGGGATGAGAGAGTTGTGCCTAGTGGGGTTTAAAGGACAGTGTCTGTATGGGATGAGAGAGTTGTCCCTAGTGGGGTTTAAAGGACAGTGTCTGTATGGGATGAGAGAGTTGTCCCTAGTGGGGTTTAAAGGACAGTGTCTGTATGGGATGAGAGAGTTGTGCCTAGTGGGGTTTAAAGGACAGTGTCTGTATGGGATGAGAGAGTTGTGCCTAGTGCGGTTTAAAGGACAGTGTCTGTATGGGATAAGAGAGTTGTTCCTGGTGGGGTTTAAAGGACAGTGTCTGTATGGGATGAGAGAGTTGTCTGTAGTGGGGTTTAAAGGACAGTGTCTGTATGGGATAAGAGAGTTGTTCCTGGTGGGGTTTAAAGGACAGTGTCTGTATGGGATGAGAGAGTTGTGCCTAGTGGGGTTTAAAGGACAGTGTCTGTATGGGATAAGAGAGTTGTGCCTAGTGGGGTTTAAAGGACAGTGTCTGTATGGGATAAGAGAGTTGTCCCTAGTGGGGTTTAAAGGACAGTGTCTATATGGGATGAGAGAGTTGTCTGTAGTGCGGTTTAAAGGACAGTGTCTGTATGGGATAAGAGAGTTGTCCCTAGTGGGGTTTAAAGGACAGTGTCTATATGGGATGAGAGAGTTGTCTGTAGTGCGGTTTAAAGGACAGTGTCTGTATGGGATGAGAGAGTTGTCTGTAGTGGGGTTTAAAGGACAGTGTCTGTATGGGATGAGAGAGTTGTGCCTAGTGGGGTTTAAAGGACAATGTCTGTATGGGATGAGAGAGTTGTCCCTAGTGGGTTTAAAGGACAGTGTCTGTATGGGATGAGAGAGTTGTGCCTAGTGGGGTTTAAAGGACAGTATCTGTATGGGATGAGAGAGTTCACTGTAGTGGGGTTTAAAGGACAGTATTTTGTGTCTGTTCTGAGGTGGGTGTTAGGTGGTTGTATTAAGTGTTTGAGGAGATTGAAAGGCAGTGTATTTGAATTTTTTTTGGTGATGGTTTTTAAAATTAAGATTTGTTTGAATAGTGTTTAATAGTCTGCAAACATTTAGTGACAAATTAGTACATTGTCTCTGCTTGAGACAAACAAAAGTCGTTGTTTACCTGTCGTTGTTTACCTTTTTGACCTGCACTGTGGTGATGCATATGCCATGCAGGACAATCCAGGGGACACACAATAAACATGAATACACACTCAGAAGGTCAGAAGCTATGGAGGTGATAGCTATGTGTGTGTGGTGCTTGTGTATGCCTGTGTGTGTGTGTGTGTGTGGTGCTTGTGTGTGCCTGTGTATGTGTGTGTGTGGTGCTTGTGTATGCCTGTGTATGTGTGTGTGGTGCTTGTGTGTGTATGTGTGTGTGTGGTGCTTGTGTATGCCTGTGTATGTGTGTCTGGTGCTTGTGCATGCTTGTGTATGTATGTGTGGTGCTTGTGTATGCCTGTATGTGTGTGTGTGGTGCTTGTGTATGCCTGTGTATGCCTGTGTATGTGTGGTGCTTGTGTGTGTATGTGTGTGTGTGGTGCTTGTGTATGCCTGTGTATGTGTGTGTGGTGCTTGTGTATGTGTGTGTGATGCTTGTGTATGCCTGTGTATGTCTGTGTGGTGCTTGTGTGTGCCTGTGTATGTGTGTGTGGTGCTTGTGTATGTGTGTGTGGTGCTTGTGCATGCCTGTGTGTGTATGTGTGTGTGGTGCTTGTGTATGCCTGTGTATGTGTGTGTGGTGCTTGTGTATGCCTGTGTGTGTGTGTGTGGTGCTTGTGCATGCCTGTGTGTGTATGTGTGTGTGGTGCTTGTGTATGCCTGTGTATGTGTGTGTGGTGCTTGTGTGTGTGTGTGTATGTGTGTGTGGTGCATGTGTAGCCTGTGTATGTGTGTGTGGTGCTTGTGTATGCCTGTGTGTGTATGTGTGTGTGGTGCTTGTGCATGCCTGTGTGTGTATGTGTGTGTGGTGCTTGTGTATGCCTGTGTATGTGTGTGTGGTGCATGTGTGTATGGCGCTTGTGTAGCGGCCGTGGAGATCTCGTGCAGGAGATAGTTTGGTGATACTATAGCCTGCATGGAGAATACCAAAACAAATTCCTAGTATCTGTATACATGGCGAAATAAAGTTGAATTGAATTGAATTGAATGTGTAGCCTGTGTGTGTGTGTGTGGTGCTTGTGCATGCCTGTGTGTGTGTGTTTCTGTCTATATATAGGTGACAGGTCTGGGCCTTGTTGTGGTTGGTTGTTTCTGGCCTGTGAGGTGATTGGGGTAGAGGAATTAGGTTATCAAGCTCCAATCGATCAGTACCCTATGCCCCACCCCTGCCCACCCCTGCCCAGCCCTGCCCAGCCTCTGATGTGGGGCCCAATGTTTCCTTGTGCCGCGCCCATCAGACGTGCCAGTGAGCATGCAGTGTGACAGCTAAAATCACCCCCGGGCTTCACTGCCCACGAACAATGGGTTCCTCTAAATCCCTGTGGTCGGACAGGCGGAGAGGAGCTTAACCGCGGGAATCTGTCTGCTCATGGATTCTCTGGGCAGTGCCGACAGGAAGTAAGGTGCATGCTGGGTAGCCAGGCTGGTAAGGCCAGAAAGCTTAAAGGGGCAGAATGGGCTCTTTTGTGTGCTTTGTGAGTCAGGGGATTTGTGCCACAAACGATGCAGTCTACTGCAGATTAATGTGGCTGGAAGTCGTTTTTATGGCAGCATAGAGAAAAGACAGGATCTTTTTTCCCCCAGTATCTGTGGATATAAGGTGGAATCAGGATGGATCATTTTGGTAAGGATTGATGCGAGTGTGCCAACATCTCATGCCAACCTGAGAGTCACCCATCCTGACTAATGACAGTCGAAAACTGGACAGTGTTGGCGATTCATCTCGTCGAAATGGTCGTGTCAGACCTCTAGTCTTCCACAACAATCCGAGAGTGCTTTCAGGTAGCACAAGAGACCAATCAGAGCGCGCTGTGTCAGAAGTGTGTTTGAAGCCGTGCCTTTGGATAAGGTCTTAAATCCCTCAGGGTCCTCTTCACGGCTCTGATAGGTCAACCCTGGGGCGGGGTTTTCATGATGACATAGTTCTCTCTGTTCTGTCAAGTATTTGTGTGTATGCCTGTGTGATCATTTCATGTGTTCCGATTGTGTGTGTGTGTGTGTGTGTGTGTGTGTGTTTATTTGAGTTGTGTCTGTGCGTGTATAACAGCGCTGAAACAAGCTCAGCTGTGTTCAGACTATCAGATGGACACATTAAGACATGTTAGTGCCTTTCTCCGTGAAGAACGTCTCACAGGTTCAGTCCTGTTCAGTGTCAACACACCACTCTTCCCCCCTCTCTATTAAAGTCTTATCATCGCAAATAGCTTAGCTCACTTCGGATGTCGGCAAAGCATCACTTTTTTCAGACATTGATTTACACGCTTAATTTAATCATAGACTGATAAACAAAGATGAATTTCTATTCTTACCTACTCATCCACAAATGTAATTTGGATTGGATTGAAACCAAGCCCATATGTGCGTAGGCATTTGCTTATTTTAGTTTGCGCAGTTGCAGTGCAGTTCTTGTTTGGTGAAATCCCGATTAGTTTCCCGGTCAGTCGCTACACAAACAGTAATGTCAGAAATGCAGGTCAGATATGTGACATGTATGTGCTTTAATCAGTCTCACATGCATATGCTAAGCAACAGTATTTAAAAAAATCAACAAAGACCGCATTGTTTGGTGAAAGTAACACTTCCCTCTGTGTACTACCCTCTTGTAGCATACACCTCCAGCACGCAGACCTCTGTGCACTACCCTCTTGTAGCATACACGCCCGCACGCAGAGCCACACAAACACAGCAGCAGTCAGAATCGAATGGAATTGTCTGCATCGTCCGTGGAAGAAGCACTTACTGCACATTTCGCCTAGCCTCACGCCGGAGAGCACTGTGGTGTGAGTCTCATCTGCTTTAGCGGAGAGCTTCTCAGGTCAAGAGAGGCTACTGTTGTTAACATTATTATCGTCACGCACATTAAAACCCTCTGTAGTTTCCATAAAGGCATAGATTATGTGCATTGACTGGTAGAGGCTACTGTTGTTCACATTATTGTCGTCATGCACATTAAAACCCTCTGTAGTTTCCATAGAAGCATAGATGATGTGCATTGAGTGTGCGTGTCATGTATGTATACGTGTGTCCCAGAGTCTCCTGGACCCAGAGACGCTAATCAGAGAAAGTGCTTCAGCTAGAGCCTGCAAACCTCCAGCAGCCACCCACCTAAACCAGGTGTCAGGAGTCCCTAGGGAATGAAAGAGAAAGAAAGAAAGAAAGAAAGAAAGAAACAGGTCCCCTGTTATTATCAGCAGTGAGGGTTTGTGGCTATTGCTGGAGGTTATTGGCTCTAACAGGATGAGTATCGGTCTCTGCCAGAACAGGGAGTGGCTGCAGGAATGACCTCATCCTCACCTGGAACCAAGACATCCCTAAAATTAGACTGAACCTCCCTGTTTCCACCAGCATTCATTGTGGCCTTGGATCTATTTGATACAGGGGGTGTGTGTCTCTCGCTCTCTCTCTCTCTCTCTCTCTCTCTCTCTCTCTCTCTCTCTCTCTCTCTCTCTCTCTCTCTCTCTCTCTCTCTCTCTCTCTCTCTCTCTCTCTCTCTCTCTGTGTGTGTGTGTGTGTGTGTTTGTTTAATGTACTTGAGTAAGTAAGTGAGATTCCTCTGGAGCTTGGTCTTGTAGAGGCAAGTCTATTCTGCAAATCCCCTGCCTCTCATGTCACATGTTTGATACACCAAAAGCTGAAATCTCTTTAAAGCTGGCTTGTCACGTCACATGGCAGACAAAGAGCTGAAAGGTCCTGCATAATTTGACCCTTTTGACAGGCATTCCAGACGCTCAGTCCGTTTCTGACAGGATTATAATTCACACTGCTGCATATAAATATGTTTCCCTTTTCCTCCCAGTCCTTGTCATCGTGTCCACCCCATGGGCCGATGACTTTACTGCAGGACTTTGATTAGATCAAACCTGACACTGTCTGAACTGTTTCTGTGTGAATGTTTAGAACGTTTAGAAGTCACTGATCTGTGTATGCGATGCATACAATCAGACAGAGGAACTATTGAATCCCATTTGAGTGGTGCTCGGCAGTGTCAGTGTATCCAGGATGATGCTCATGTTTCCATTGCCGTATTATCACACTGCTCTCAACTCTGTTGTGTATGACTATGGGTAGAGTTTCCACAGGTGTGTAGGGGGTGGGGTGCACATGAATGCACAGTGTCTTTGATACCAAGGTATGATACCTTTCACGCAAAGAGACTGTGCACGTGCACCCCACCCCCCACCCCCCCTGCCCACACACACACACAAACACACACACACACACACACACACATTTCCTTTTCTGGTATTTCCTGGGTTAAGTTGGGAGATAAAGGGGTTCTGCCCCAACCTGCCCACGCTACTGGCACAAAAGCAAAATGAAACTCCCCTGCAAATTGCCAAAATAAAAATGAGTGGATGCATGTACTGGAAGATCTTAAATCGCCATTTTCCTTGTTTATACTGTGAGATGGCAAACACATGTCTGAACTGAAAACCAATTAGCTGGTTAGTAAACCAGATGACCTGCCATTCAGATGTCTCTGACTGTACGTGTCTCCCCTCAGGGTCGCCCCGGCACTCATGGCCCCTTAGGAACCAGTGGCCCTGAGGGGTACCTCGGCAGCACAGGGCCCCTGGGCCCCAAAGGGGAGAAGGGCAACGTCGGAAGGAGAGGACTATCAGGCATCAAGGGAGACAAGGTGGGTTCCACTTCATAAAAGCGTCAACATATTCTAGCTATTGTATTGATTGATTTGGGCTTAACATTGTTCTTTCTAATGTTCCCGCCTCAGGGACCAATGGGTGTTCCTGGATTCTCTGGCACAGACGGCGTCCCAGTGAGTAGAAGCATTCAATCACCTGACCTTCGTTTACTTACTGTTGTATAATGTCCTCTCCCTCCAGTTCACCTGTAAGCCAGATGGCTAAATAGCACTCTACATCTCCGTTAGGGGTACAATGGTACACTGCTAGATGGCTGAATACCACTCTACATCTCCGTTAGGGGTACAATGGTACACTGCTAGATGGCTGAATACCACTCTACATCTCCGTTAGGGGTACAATGGTACACTGCTAGATGGCTGAATACCACTCTACATCTCCGTTAGGGGTACAATGGTACACTGCTAGATGGCTGAATACCACTCTACATCTCCGTTAGGGGTACAATGGTACACTGCTAGATGGCTGAATACCACTCTACATCTCCGTTAGGGGTACAATGGTACACTGACTTGTAGTTGCTCTCTTGTAGTGTATTTTATTAATGCGTTTCATCAGACAATGAAAGTGTACTCATTTCTGACTATTTATAGTTAGTTGCTGTACAGTTATGGTACTCTGAGTGTTTTATACCGCTGCACCCCTCGTCCCCATCCTGTCAGTCCTGAGACGGTCCTGTTTGTGTCCACAGGGCCACCCTGGTCAAGAGGGGCCCCGGGGACCTCTAGGAGGGGACGGCTGTAATGGCACCGCGGGCGACCCAGGGTACAGAGGTCAGGATGGCTATTCTGGTGATCCAGGTTCATATGTGAGTATGAAAAAGAAAAGAAAAACCCTGGTTGCGTCAGCTCTTTTGACAGAAAGCTGTAGTAGAACATAGCACTAACACCGCATAAATGGCTGCACGTTGCATTACTGGGAATTATATCATATGGTTACCATCTTAGACATCTTGAACAACAATCACTTTCTTTTAAGGTATCACATTGCGGGCAGGATTGAAACGGACATAGATTAGTATTTAACTTTTAAGGAATTAATATATTAAAATAAATACATTTTCTAAAGGCTTAATAAGTTGTAAGTTGAATTTGGTTGGAGTATTACAATTTGGTGTTATTATTTAGCCAAAAGATGTTGTTTGAGACAGGTATTCACCATGTGCTAACTGTGAGCAGCTTAATCGAGATGAAGATCTTGATTTTATTTAAGAGTAGACCTAAAAAACGCAGATGAAAAAAAACATCATGGTTACAAAATATGTTTTCCAGTAAAATAAGGCCTGTTTAATGTTCCAAAAACACATCATTATTCTCATACTGTACATCTCTATTCACCCTCTGTCTGATGGGCAATGAGGATTGTGATACGAGATTGCATCATCTTGTAACATAGTAAAAGGGCTGAAATTGTAACAAGACATTTCAGGCAGCTGTGAAAAGTGGTTTCTGTGGGAGAGAGTTACTCCCTCTGGAAAAACAGAAAAGCATAGCAGGCCCTCTTTAAAAAATGAGAGAAAGCTGCAATATCAATGTAATGACACAGGAGGGCGCTGCTGAAAACAATTTACAACTGCTGTCCCCCTGCATATAGTGCACTTACTTTATATCTGTCTACACACACACACACACACACACACACACACTGCATTATTCAAGACTGATTAAACTGAATGGCACCTGAAAAACATGATACAGACAACCATTACCTATAAATGTAGTTTCTCAGGAAATCTGATCAAGGAGATGAAATGCCTTTGTGTGATATATTGTCTGTTCTTTGTGTGCTATATTGTCTGTTCTTTGTGTGCTATATTGTCTGTTCTTTGTGTGATATATTGTCTGTTCTTTGTGTGATATATTGTCTGTTCTTTGCAGGGAGCATCTGGTTTTAAAGGACAGAAGGGAGAGCCAAACTATGTGAATTTCGGAGGAAATGACATCACGGTAGATGAAAATATGTGCAACTGCTCACATACATTCGTACCCCCAGCCAACAGACATACACAAACATTTAACTTTTCATTTTTACTGTGCTGATCCTCACACATATTATTCTTTTGACATGATTGCATTATCCTTGTATTTTACATTATCAAAGAAATATTCAGTCTTTTTGCCCTGAGAGTATTATTATTATTATTATTATTATTATTATTATTAAGAGGGCAAACACCTACAGGATTAGCTGGTAACTGTCTTTCAACATGCAAATCAACTCTTTTCTGGTCTGGCTGGTTTTAGGGTCCTGGTCGGTCTGGAGCGACTGGTGAACCTGTAAGAAATCAATTTGCTTCTATTGCTTCTATTAAATACAGTCAATCCCCTTGAGATCAGAGATGATGCTTCTATTGCTTCTATTAAATACAGTCAATCCCCTTGAGATCAGATATGATGCTTCTATTGCTTCTATTAAATACTGTCAATCCCCTTGAGATCAGAGATGATGCTTCTATTGCTTCTATTAAATACAGTCAATCCCCTTGAGATCAGAGATGATGCTTCTATTGCTTCTATTAAATACAGTCAATCCCCTTGAGATCAGAGATGATGCTTCTATTGTTTCTATTAAATACTGCCAATCCCCTTGAGATCAGAGATGATGCTTCTATTGCTTCTATTAAATACTGCCAATCCCCTTGAGATCAGAGATGATGCTTCTATTGCTTCTATTAAATACTGTCAATCCCCTTGAGATCAGAGATGATGCTTCTATTGCTTCTATTAAATACTGTCAATCCCCTTGAGATCAGAGATGATAGATGATGCTTCTCATTGTTAATCGTTATTAAATACTGTCAATCCCCTTGAGATCAGAGATGATGCTTCTATTACTTCTATTAAATACTGTCAATCCCCTTGAGATCAGAGATGATCATTGTTAATCGTTATTAAATACTGTCAATCCCCTTGAGATCAGAGATGATAGATGATGCTTCTCATTGTTAATCGTTATTAAATACTGTCAGAGAGATCAGAGATGATGGCTCTCATTGTTAATCGTTGTTTCAGGGTCCCATTGGTCCAGATGGCCCACCAGGTGGACTGGGAGGAAGAGGCCCTGATGGATATCCAGTATGTGTCTAGTACATGCCAGTAACACCTACAGCCATGACTCTCATACGTCTCTATTACCATTACCACTATTACCAGTACTTTACTGACAGCTATAAATGTCCGTGGTCACAGCAACAGTAGCAGAGACAACACTACAATGGCAAACCCTGAACTGGATTCTTCTCTTTGTGTTCTTCACAGGGTGTCGCTGGCCAACCTGGGCCCCCCGGCCCCACAGTAAGTATCAGCACAGGGACACAGGCAGCATGATGTGGCCGTGTCTGTCTTTGGTCCTCAGACCTCTAGATGTGCAGCGTGGTAACATAATGAGGAATGAGTTTTAGCAGATTGTTCTTGTCTGTGACCAAGTCTGGTTTTACACTGTGGGAATCAGTAAGGACTGTGACCTAACTCATCTTCTCATCTCTTCTCTTCTCCTTTTCTTTTCTCTCCTCCTCTTCTCCACTCCATAGGGGAGCCCAGGCCTAGGTTCTCAAGGAGAACAAGGAGACAAGGTATGAATGTGAATTATTGTGGATTAAATATCCAGCCCCATTACATGCATTATTTTAAGATTCAGACAGCGTTCAGCTATGTCATCATAAGTAGAGGTAGTCTATGTTATTTGTCTACCACTCTTTGTTCTGTAGAGGAAGATGCTATGAATCCTATGTGGTGTGTGTGTGTGTGTGTGTATGTGTGTGTGTGTGTGTGTGTGTGTGTGTGTGGGCATGCATGTCTGAACAGAGGCTGTGGTGTATATTCGCATGTGTGCTTTATGGTGGTGGCTTGAAGAATGTTTCCTTGTATGGTTTGCATCCTACCTGTGAATGCTTGTGGATGAAGTGAACACAGGGGTGTCAAAGACTACAGTGGAGTGTGCCAACCTAGAGTCCGTGGATAGAAACGCGACCATGACCATTCTGACCATGTAATCATGACACTCCCCTGAGTCATTGACCCCCCTGTGAGAGAAAACCCCACTGCTTATCACAATGTCATCAACTGACCATATCCTGCATTTCCAAAATAGCACCTTTCCTCTCTCACTCTCCCTGTCTCACTCCCCTGTCTCACTCCCTGTCTCACTCCCGCCTTCACCACCTCTGCCTGTCCTTAGTTCTCTCTCATTCTTGCTGCCCCCCCCCCCCCCCTGGTCCACCATCTCTTGTTGTGTCCTACCAAACATGTTTACATCTTTGTTAACTCTCCAACATCCACACACACCACCTCTCTGTCCTCTCTGATTGGTTTCTCCGATATGTTCATGTCCATCTCAACATTTGATGACTTGCATCTATTTATAACAGAATGTCTTTTGTTTGATATCGATAGTAGTGCCACTTAGATTATTCTCTGAACTATTCAACCAAATCAGATCATTCCATCACTTCTTTTGCTGATGAAATATCCCTTATATTTTGAAATATTTTTGCCACAATAAATTTGCTAATGCAGAATTTGATCTTCAAAAGTTACAATGAATATCTGGTAGCACTACTTTTTTGATGGCAGTTCAGAGAGAACTCGGGCAATAAGCTGCTCTGGTTTTTAAAGAGTCAGAGTCAAAGTATTTACCTCCTGCTAATGCTAATTGTCTTCCAAAAACCCGAGAGGCATTTGTCAGTAACTCTTTGAGCTGCGCTGAGCTGACCTGTGAGCTGCCATGTTGACTTACCTTTTTGAGTGGTTTGTGACTGGTGCTGGGATCACCTGCTCCCACTTCCTCCGTGACCTTCCTGATTCCCCTTTGACCTCATGGCCTCAAATTCAATGGGAAGCTGTTTGGTTCTGGGATGCTATATGAGTTGTAGTTTTTAATAGGAAACTGTCTGGTTCTGGGAGCCGTAGTTTTTTTTTGGGTTGGTTGGTTTGTTTCCCACCTCCTTTCACTGCCCGTCAGAATGAACACTAACAGCCATCATCAGACAAAACATCATCTCCTCCATGCATGCATTTGTCACTCAAACGATTCATACTAATTGGAAGGCATGTGGGGAAAAAGAAACACCTACTTTAACATTCAAGTCTGTTGAAATATAACGCACAAATTTCATCTTATGTTTGTCTTTCATGAAGGGATGTCAGCCAACATGTTTACAGGAGTTACGATATTGTATAATGATAATTATTATATCTGATCTGTTCAGGCACGTTGAATTGTTGAAATACAGTGAATAGATTTTTGCCGCTTGATTTCTACAGTGAAGAAAACTCTACATGTAGAGGATATTTCAAAGTCAGCCAGAGCTCTTTCTTTCTCTCTCTCTCTCCACCCTGCTGTTCCTTATGGGATCACTGTACTGCCAACACTGGTGCTTTCTCTTTTCATTCTCGCATTAAACTGTGTCATATTTTTTCATAATCTCTTTCTCTCCTTCTTTTTCATTCTTTCCTTCACTCTTTCTGTTTTCTGTTTATCATTCATTCACTCATTATTCTTCATCCCCCCCTCATTATTTTCTCCTTTATTCTTCTTTCTCTCTGTACCACTGTCTCCCTCTCTCCCTCTCTGTCTGTCAATCTCTCTTTCTCTCCTTGTCTTTCTCTCTCTCCCTCTCTCTCTCGCCCTCTCTCTCTCTCCCTCCCCTTCTCTCCCTCTCTGTCTCTCCCTCTCTCTCTCTCTCTCTCTCCCTCTCTCCCTCTCTCTCCCTCTCTTTCTCTCTCTCCCTCTCTCTCTCTCTCCCTCTCTCTCTCCCTCTCTCTCCCCCTCTCTCTCTCTCTCTCTCCCTCTCTCCCTCTCTCTCTCTCTCTCTCTCTATCCCACTCTGGCTGCTGACACCTCGCCTCACATGTGGGCTAACGTGTGTGTTCCTCTGGATCTCAGGGGGATGCAGGGCTTCCCGGACACAGGGGCGCCCCGGCTGCTCTGTCAGGCCTTCCTATAGGCCATGTCTACAAAGGAGAGAAGGTAACAGGGACGGGAGCAGTGATGCCAGCCCAGAGAGGGGCAAGGGGCATGGGCAAGGGGAACGGGCAGAGCAAGACACAGGGCACATGACGTGGGGGCTGCTTGGGTTTCATACAGCTCGTTCAGATGAAGTAAGAGATGCCAAGCACCACAATGTTCTTCCCCTGATATTTCAGACTTCCATACCATTTACATTTAGCATTTTGACCATTAGAAGTCATAACTTAAAATGATTTGACATAGACTAGGAACACCTGCACTGAATTGCTATCAAACAGTGTGTGGGTTTAATTCCATACTAAGAATCCTAATAATATGGCCTCTTTCATGCCCCAGGTTACTGCTCTGGACTCCCCCTTGGCCTGCTTACCCCTCACCCCATATGGGGTCACAGTCCTCTGACAGAAAGCCCCCCCTCCCCACAACCCCCCTATAATACTCCCTGAAGTACTGACCACCCCCACCTCGTCCGTCGCTTCCGTCGCCGCGAGCCGTGCCCGTCCTCTGCCATGTAAAAACTCTCTCTTCCTTGGTTGCCATGTTCAGGGAGATGTTGGGCAGCCTGGCGTCCCCGGCCGCCCTCTGGTCAATGGAGTGGTGGAGTTTGTGGGCTTTCCTAAAGGAGACAAAGGAATGAAGGTTTGTGCCAAACGTGGTCCAGAGTGTTCCGGGAATACGGAGGTTCCCTGGGGAACCGGGATCCCTTCCCTGCTTTGGTCCAATCCACCTGTTTCTTGTCCCTAAATGGGGATGGTCAGCTCGATAGTCCCATCCCATCTTCCTACCGACCCTAATCCCTAGCCACACCATCTACCTCAACCCCTCCCATCCCTCATCCCTTGCCAGCATCCCTCACAGCAGGACCAGCTGCTCATGTGTCTTCAAGTGTTTCTATTGTTTCATCATCTCTGGTACTTTATCATGCTCTCTGCTCAGGAAGACGGAGGATTATTTGCAATTTTGTAATGTGAGCCACAAACTAAATATTTCTAATGTGTAGGCATTACATTGCATGTTTTCGAATAACATGATTGTCGGTTGTGGATGGTTGCCAGTTGGAATGATTATGAAGATCCATAATTATAATGAAGATACGTAATACACATACAAACTGTAATGATTATGAAGATACATAATTATAATGAAGATACGTAATACACATACAAACTGTTTTGATTATGAAGATACATAATTATACTGAAGATACGTAATACACATACAAACTGTAACCATGGAATTCATTTAATTATCTTCTGAACTATACATACAGTACATGTTCTATACAATTACAGTCATACAATACAATACACTTTCTTGTATAAAATGATGGTTTGCCAATTATTAAGATGTGGGATCTAAGATTTGGTGACTCCAGACCTCTATGTGAAGAAACAAGGTCATCACGTTCCGTCCACTTCTTAGTAAGGCATCTAAATAAGACCAAACCACAGATGCAGACATGGGAACAGGATCCCAATATGTGTGGACTTATGTTGTGGTATATATTAGGGTTGTCAAAACATATAGTTGGTAGGTTACTTAAAGTAGATTTCAAAATGATTCACGTTTTTTTTATGTTTAGATATAAGTTACTGGTAAGGCACTTGGAAAACACATAGCATTAGTATTTTTCATCTCCAAAACACTAAGTTTGAACATTAAGTTGTAAAAACCTCAACCTAGAAAATGTAACCACATAACCCCAAATGTAACCTCATGCACAGGGTTGGTGGCAGGTGCTATTGCAGCCATTAGCCATTCAGCAATGCATCCCATCAATATCTATCTGAACATCTTTAACTTAAACTCAAAATGTTTAGTAAATATTTCCAAACATGTGTCAAGGTTCAAACTAGTTCTTTCTTCAAAGAAACTGGGCACATAACTAAAAGCCTAAGCTAGTTTTTGCTGAATCAAGGCCAGTTTTTATGAGGACTTAGAAAGGACATTTATATCATACTCTTTCTAGCTTGCTTCTGTATCAATTTAAAAAAAAATAATTGTTATAGACATGGATGCTAACT
The DNA here is from genome assembly GCF_900700415.2 of Clupea harengus. Lineage (NCBI taxonomy): Eukaryota > Metazoa > Chordata > Actinopteri > Clupeiformes > Clupeidae > Clupea > Clupea harengus. The sequence goes on from NC_045169.1 coordinate 1,201,619, forward strand.
TTTCAGATGCAAGAAAGACATCCAAGGTAGACATATCAAGGCATGGCTGATTAGAATCTGCAAATGTAATACTATGGAATGGAATACATCTTTGTCCATTACCCAGTGTGGTGTGGGGCGACAGTGGTACAGGAGGTAGAGAAGTCGGTTAGTAATCAGAAGGTTGCTAGTTCGATTCCCTGTCGAAGTGTCCTTGAGCAAGACACCCCTAATTGCTCCTGATGTGCAGTGCGCCATCAGTGTAAATGTAAAATGTGTATACATCCTTGTAAGTCGCTTTGGATAAAAGCGTCTGCTAAATGACTAAATGTAAATGTACCCAAAGCCATGTTACTGAAGATGTTCTGGTTTGAGCCCTGTCCCTATGCCAAACCAAACCACTGTAGCCATTTTGGTCCAGTGCTTTTCCAGCACTTTCTAGGTTGTTGCTTTTATTGAGTATGATTCAGTTATGCGATATCAGTATAAACCAATCTTTTTTATTGAATGCTTGTCCATCCTGTGGCTCAACTTTTGTCATCAATTCTCACTCAGTGCCTCTCCTGTTTCCCCTTGTCCTTTTCCCCTGCCTTCACATTCTCAGGGTGACTATGGTTTCAGAGGCCAACCAGGAATTCAAGGAAGATCTGGACCCCCTGTGAGTTTAGTCTGCTTTCTGACTTAGAACTGAATACTTCGGAGTGGCAGTATTGTTGACATACGTTCATATGATCTCATGTCCCCTCTCAGGGTGCTTTTGGATATGGAGGTGAATTGGGTGAAAAAGGAATTCCGGGATATCCAGGCGGACGGGTAAGTGTGCCATAGTGGTGATGTCCACTTGTCCACCCATTCAAGGGGAATCACGGACATATTGGGCCCTCGTTTCGTTTCATTGATGGGCAACATGCAGAGTCCGCCACACAGGACCTAAAGCTAATTTGATAACTTGGCAAAATCATTTAGCTCATTTCATAACATGAGCAACATTCCAAGAGCAGACATTGGTGGGCCAGCGTAACACTGAGGCGTGTCCGCCATGTGAGGGTTCCATGGGTAGGCCAGCGTAACACTGAGGCGTGTCCGCCATGTGAGGGTTCCATGGGTAGGCCAGCGTAACACTGAGGCGTGTCCGCCATGTGAGGGTTCCATGGGTAGGCCAGCGTAACACTGAGGCGTGTCCGCCATGTGAGGGTTCCATGGGTAGGCCAGCGTAACACTGAGGCGTGTCTGCCATGTGAGGGTTTCATGGGTAGGCCAGCGTAACACTGAGGCGTGTCTGCCATGTGAGGGTTTCATGTAGAAATTAGTTCATTGGTTTTCTGTGAAACTCCGCCAGACCTCCCGCACAAGAACCTCCATCTCCTCTGGTGCACACCGCTCCCTTTGTGACCAGCAATCTGTTTGCTCTATTGCAGTCCAAATACTGAGCTCTGTGTGAATGTATGGTCCAATCAGTGATAGGCTGAGAAAGAATGACTTCATTACCACATCCCCTAATTACTCAGCCCATTCATGCTTGATTGCGCCCTGCTTTGTGCCGATGAAATGAGCAAATATACGTATTCCGTCCTATTCTCGCTGCATGGCTGCTGATGCGCGAAGCCCGTTCACGGTGCTCGTTGCTCTATGAAATGGGGGCCCCATATTAAACAGACATGCCGTCCTGGCACAGCACACTTGTTCTTGTGGAACTCTTGGTGGAGCAATAGGATAGTGTAGTGTCCAAAAATAAGCCAGTTTAACAGTTTTGACAGTTTTTATGATTTGATAATCAAAGAGAAATAACTACTTTTTTTCTGTTCTCATTTTCAGGGAGCTCCTGGTCTGGATGGACCTTCTGGCCCTCCCGGACGACAGGTGAGTCATTTGGGAATACCTTTAGTAGTCCAATATACAAAATTAAGCATTTTTGAAATAATATATTAATGTTTTTCAGTACTACCAGGATATTATCAGGTTGTCCACTTAACTGTGAATATAAACATATTAGTGGAAGTGCAATATTGAGCAGAACAGTGACTGCTTGTAAGCCAACAAAAGACTTTCCAGTGTTTGGAGAGCAGCAACGTATTTGTTTAATAGAGTCTCTGACTTAGAGAACATATTGCCTTATTTGCCATATTGCCTTATTTGCAAAGAAGACTCATCAGAGCAGCTCTAAGGAGTTGTAGTCTAACCTGAGTGAGGTGCCTACCCAAAAGAACACCAATCAATCCCAAGCCTTTAGGAAGTGTGCTCTCATCTTCATGCACCCTGTTACATATGTGACTGGATGACCAGTGTCAATGTTCAGGCCTATTCATAAAACCTGTATCCTGTGTCATGACTCACTCCGTCCACCAGAGGGGGACATACTTCATTGTGTCATCAATGTTGCCTGACAAAGATTCATGCTTCAGTATGTTTTCTGTTGTTGTGCATGAACATATTTGGCATAATAGCATATTTGGCAAATCCATTGCTTCACTACCCTCAGTCTGAATTGCAAACAGTATTGAATTACATACTCACATACTTTGTATCTGAGGAAGACTGTCTCTGGGACTCTCCTGTACTGTATAAACACCGGAAAATAGTTTAAGCCAATCAGGAATATGGACCGTACATTGATGGGGCTAACTCCTATTGAGGCTAAGCCTGCTTAGGAACCACCTCTCATAGCTTATTGATTTCTTTTAGGCAAAGTAATTGTCCCTTATCTTCGGAGAGTGTCAGAAGACAATTGAATATGATGGTTGAGTTGAACAGACACGATTGTCTTTGTAAACGGTAGAAATAGAATTGACTTGAGAATGCACCACCCATGGAAACACCGGTGGGTGTGGTCAGAAAGGCTGACCAATCATAGCACTGACTGAATGTAATCCAATATGTTTCACATGTGAACAAATTGGTGTCCACAATAAATATTTAGTAATCATTTTTTGTAAAATTGCTTGTGTCATATTTATATTTTCTTTCTAATGATTGCTGAATTTCTCTACCACAGGGATTCCCTGGAAGCAGCGGTTATCCAGGCCAGCCAGGGTTTCTTGGCCCTAAGGTACAATACATGGGCAAACTCTAACACTCTAACTCCTCATGTCCACCATGTTGTATTGAGCAGTCATCTTTGTTTGTCATCAGGGCGGACGGGGAGACCAGGGTGCACCTGGACCCATCACATATGGATCATATGGGGCTTCAGCCAAAGGTAGAACTTTGAACAAATTATCTTATATGTAGATTTCAAAGAAGTTATTACAGGATAGAAATACTTGTGATCATTATATAATCTAAATTGCCTATTTTCATGGATGCATAAGTCACATTCCCCTACAGCCATTCAACGAGACCTAAGGGACAGGTACCTCTAGGTTAGAATGATATGAATTGAAAGATGGAGTCTGGAGACTTTCAATGTAACCTTAGACTATTTGGGCTCCGGTTTGTGATTTGTGGGACTATTTTCTCCCTCCAGGTCCAATGGGAGACACAGGCACTCCCGGCCTCTCAGGCGACCCAGGAGATCAGGGTCCTTCAGGCTACCCAGGAGCCCCGGGTGCTCCAGGCTCACGCTCTTTTGCAACAGGTGCTGTTCCTTACCACCCCTACACCGGAACCCACCTCAGAGACATCCTCCTGAAGCTTGCTTTTATAGATTCATTGGTCTTAACATCCCTCCTGCAGGTGGTCCAGGCAGTTCCGGGTTTCCTGGCTTACTTGGAGCCAAGGGAGAACAAGGAAACCAAGGTCGTCAAGGCTACGGGTCAGAGGGTCAACCTGGAGGTTCTGGCCTTCCTGGTGCCCCTGGTCTACCAGGACCACCTGGGAGATCTGGTGAGTTATGCCCCAGATGGCTCATTCCAATATCCTCCATAATGTGTGTCTTTTGTAATTAATCTAGAGTAGTTTTGAAAACAACTTTGCTGCATCAATTTTGAATTAATATTCATTTCATAATCTTCATGATCTTCATTATTGACATACAGGCAACATTCATTCTTGTGAAGTTTGTTATTGTTCGTAGTGTCTGATCACTCCCCCTGTGGCAATCAGTTCCACAATTCATGAACATGTTTTTCTTTGATTCATTCAAAATGTAACAGATCAGATCAAACAGATATAAACTTTATCAAACAGAAGAATAAGCAAGATGTAAAGCAAAGGTTGTTGCTAAGGCAGAGTTACAGTAATAATGAACCACATTCATCTCATATATAGAATAAGTGAGTGTGAGTGTAAGTGTCATTTTGGAGGTTTGTTATGTGTGTGTGTGTGGGGGGGGGGTGTCTGTATAGGGTTGAGTACATGGGTTGGGAATATCAGGGTGCAAAAGGGTGCTAGAGATTGAACTGACAATTCTTACTGTTGTTACTTCCTGTGGGTGAAGACCAGGTCTTTGCACCTTGCCTGAAGGTGACAGTGAGCCCCAAGGCTCAGACGTTGGAAGGTAGCCCGGTTCATGGGGCAATATTCCTGCCTGACAGGCAATATTCTGTGTGCATTATTCAATATAAGGAATAACCCCTCTCTTCAGATGAAGAAAAAACTCATGTGCTAGACTGTTTAGACTAACAGCTAAGTATGCTTTAGAGAAGGTCTAAAGTCTCTCTCTAGATGTCTGAGAGAAATTATTGAAGTTGAAGGGTGAGTGCATAGCACATTCATAAAACCGTAGGTAACTGCTTCACAATACATTCAAGAATGCACAAATCAATATAATGATATTATGACAAATGTTATATTATAATATATGGATTTCTTTCTACAAAATAAACGCCCCCTTTTGCAATCATATTTTCCAACCATTTTCCAAATATTGGACACAAACTTCTGTAATCATCAGTTTCTATGCCAAAGTAAAATAGTTGAGCAACATAGTCAAGATCAAGCTGGACTCAAGGGACAGTACCCTTCATTGCAACATTTCAAATTAAATGCCTGTTGTTCTTCTTTTGATCATTGTGTTGTTAGAAGGCATTCGCATTATCTTCTCTTTACAAAAGTACTGTAAATCTTTACAATGCTGTGGAATACAATAAAATAGATTGCAAAGAAAAAACTGAAAATTAAATCTTAAACGCTGTCGAATAATTGATCACAATGAAATGTTAGCAAGATAAGACAGGACAATATTGTGTAGCCTATAGTGTTTAAGATATTTTTGTGCGAACATTTAATAAATCATGGGTACATTTTTGGATTGGATTGGATTTAAGTAGAAATAGCTCACTATGTACCATAATGTGCGCACAATTGACTTGAACATGCCCGCAAAATAAGAATAAGAGGTATTTGGCTGCTCTCAGGCTCCATAAGTAAAAGAGTTCCCTCTGCAGTGTGTCAATAGATACAAGAGTTCCCTCTGCAGTGTGTCCATAGATACAAGAGTTCCCTCTGCAGTGTGTCCATAGATAAAAGAGTTAAAAGAGACTAGATAGCTAATTACTTGGAGAAGAGACATTTGCATTACAGTGACAGGGCCTAGCCCTTTCATGTTTACAAAATTAATATTTTCAGTTGTGTGTAAAATACAATAGCGAAAGGGAGACTTTTATTTTGAAAAAAAAGATCATAACTTAGTAACTTCGTGCATGAGTGCTGATTCATGGTTTATGAAACAGTGATGGATGTGTTATGAAGCATTTCTGTGGGGTTTGATGAATGTTCCATGCACTTACCCTTCAAATAAAGGGTTACCAATGACTCTAACTTCTAAAGCATATGGCTTTGGCATGTGGCCGTCACTGATAAAATGGAAAAATAATTTACCACCAAGAACTAATCTTTCATTGGCAAAAAAATAAATTGGTGGAGCTAAATTCTTTTATGATACTCTAATGGCAATGTGCAACAAAAACAGTGACGCATCACACAATTCTGTAATTAGACTATCCAAAAGTTTGATGATTTTTTTTCACCAGGAATGTTTTCTTTAAAGCACTGTATTTGTTCCTCCTATAGTCCCCTATACTCAGTACCCTAGGGAGGTGCCTGGGCAGCGTGGTCCACCTGGTCTGACAGGCCCACCTGGGGGTCCTGGATATGCAGGCTCCAAAGGTTGGTCACGTACACATACCCACACAGGTCTTTAAAACCAGTTCTGAAAATATCTGCACAGTAGCCAGTCTTCACGTGGATGTGTCATCCTACTCAGGGGAGATTGGAGACTGCCAGTGTCTGGGCGGAGGAACCTCGGGTCAAACAGGCCCTCAGGGGGGTTCTGGCTCTCCTGGTTATCCTGGAGTGAATGGTGCTAAAGGAGAGACTGGAGATACTGGAGTATCGGGCGGTGTGGGTGCGCCTGGATCCAGTGTAAGTGAATTCATTATTATCTATCTGTCTATCTATCTATCTGTCTATCTATCTGTCTATCTATCTATCTATCTATCTATCTATCTATCTATCTATCTATCTATCTGTCTGTATATCTATCTATCTATCTGTCTATCTATCTATCTGTCTGTCTATCTATCTATCTGTCTGTCTATCTATCTATCTATCTGTCTATCTATCTGTCTATCTATCTATCTATCTATCTATCTATCTATCTGTCTGTCTGTCTGTCTATCTATCTATATATCTATCTATCTATCTATCTATCTATCTATCTATCTGTCTGTCTGTCTATCTATCTATCTATCTATCTGTCTATCTATCTGTCTATCTATCTATCTATCTATCTATCTATCTATCTATCTGTCTATCTGTCTATCTGTATATCTATCTGTATATCTATCTATCTATCTGTCTATCTATCTATCTGTCTATCTGTCTATCTATCTATCTGTCTATCTATCTATCTATCTATCTATCTATCTATCTATCTATCTATCTATATGTCTATCTATCTATCTGTCTATCTATCTGTCTATCTATCTATCTTTCTATCTATCTATCTATCTATCTATCTATCTGTCTATCTATCTATCTATCTATCTATGCTGTCTATCTATCTATCTGTCTATCTGTCTATCTATCTATCTGTCTATCTATCTGTCTATCTATCTATCTATCTATCTATGCTGTATTACTTCTTAGTAATGGTTACAAACCTGATTAAAGTTCCTAAGCACGTGACATCTTAATAAGGGTGTGCCCTCTTGTTCCAGGGACGCCCGGGAGAGCGAGGTTACTTTGGTCGGAAGGGAGAGAAGGGCAACGCATTCTTCCCATATGGCGTCAGTGGACAGAAAGGAGAACTTGGGAATACTGGCCGTAGTGGACCTCCTGGGGAGATGGGGAAACCGGGAGGAGATGGACGCCCAGGATACCCAGGAGCACCAGGGGCACCTGTGAGTTCTCAAGCCAACAGCTGAAATGGATCTTGACCTGGTCTCAAGTCCTTATGAAGCTGAGAAAACATTATAGCATAGCGTTCAACATTTGATTGAAAAGCTCAGTGCCTCCCTTCGCATCACTGCTAACCACCTTCTCCCTGAAGGGTGATGCTGGCTATGGGGTGGTTGGAGAAAAGGGCTTTCCTGGATTTCCTGGGGGGAAAGGACGTCCTGGCTTGCCAGGAGAACCCGGAACTGGCTACCAGGGAACCGCTGGTGCTCCCGGCGAGGCCGGTGAACCTGGTCTCAATGGTTATCCTGGCCAACCCGGCCCTCCTGGGCCTGCAGGTAAGTACTACAAAAAACAGAGATTAGGAAGTGAAAAAAAATTGCGTAGTTTTTTTGTTTTTATTCTTAAACTTAAACTTTTTTTTTGTATATGTGTGAAGCTCCTCTTCTCTTGATCTTGAAGTCAACACAGAGGTTACTATGCATTAATGTTAATGCCATTAAATAGCGTAACTTTCGTCATTGTAGTGATAACAGTACTATGAAAAGGGTAGGGTACTCATTTGATAATCTTTTAAGACCTCTGCTTGCCACATTTCTCCTTCACTCTATATTTTGCCTACCATCACTTGCTTGTCTATTGCAGCAAATATTCATCAATGAATTGATTTATGCAGATGAAAAAGTTGTGACGACTGCTAAACTGCTGCTGTGCTTTTTTCAAACTGAGAAGAACATGACTGCAAAGGAGTTTGACAGCTTAATTATGAAATAGCATTTTCTACAAACATTTTATGAGTTACCAGATAGATCAAATTCTATATATCTAGATGATAGATTTCTATATACTTTATCAATACCTCCTCATGCTGCTCTTTCTAGGGTATTTTCTATGAGGTTCATCTGGATTCTTCTTTGTAGTCAGCTCCTTCCTCATGCTGCAACACAAACACATCAGCAATTTAAGCTCATTGAAAGAGAGGGTGGTGGTGTTGGCACGTCCAGGCAGTGTGCACATATTATTAATGTGTGCATGTCTGTGTGTTTGCATTTCAAGTGTGTTCTTTTATATTGATGTCTGAGCCCTTATTTATTACATGTTTATAAAAGCACAATTTATCCTTACTTGATATTAAGCATATCATGTCAATATTTCTAAACGATTTTAGTTTCCTCTCTCTCCTTTTTGAGAGGGCCTAACCTTGACCTAGCCATTTAGGCATACTGAATTGCTTTTGCCGTAACTGAATGTGCCTGATTTAATGAACGAGCTGACATTATCTGAACTTATAATTGCTGACTATATCACAGTCAACTGTCAACAGTCATATACTTTCAACATTGCTCTCTTTAAGCTTATGCAATAGCTAATTGCTGTTGATTGCTGGGTCCAACAAGGCCCAGTTTTCACAAATGATTGTATGAGTGGCTGACTAAATGAATGGTTGACAGATAGACGACCGCTAGCCTTGCAATCTCGCTCACCTTTCCTTTGCATGTTGTCTGACTAGGTGACTACAGCTGTGGGCAGGCGGGGCTTAATGATGCCTCTTTCGAGGAGGGAGGTGAGAAGCCCAGAGCTGCAGCCAATAGAGAAACAGAAAAAAAACCACAGGCTTTGCTTGGATCAGATACCTCATGAAATCCCAACATCCTTCACCCCTCTTTGATTCAATCCCCTTCTTGGCATTCTTGAGGTGTCTTATCCAACTGGTCAGTGGTCATTCCACTGTGGGCCTGGCTCTGTTAGTTCCCCATGGAATTTGCATAAAAAAGGTGGCACATCATCTTTTTGGCCAGTCAGAGCTTGTGCATGTGATCAGCCCTGCTATGCTGGCTCCTGCAACAGGGAGGGGTGGGGGGGGGGGGGGGGGGGGGTGGGCATTAGATCTGCCTTCGAAGAAGCAAACCATTAAATGAACTGTTTGTCTCAGTGTGTCACAAAGTAAGTCATTAGGGAAACTAATACCACACTGATCTTCATAAATACTGACTGATGAGTTCCATTACTTTAACCAAAGAAGTACTTAACTCTTCTGAGCCATAACACATCAAGGTAAAACAACCAACTATATGCACCAAACATTTACCAAAACATGGACTAACGTATGGGGCAGGAACAGAGTGTGTGTTATAAGCCTCTTGAAAGGCGCAGAGTTTGGATTAGTACATTTTAGTAAATGCAAAGATTAAAAAAAAAAAATGCTTATTTATTTGTAAGAAGATTTAACCAGTTTAGGCCAAATGAATGAAAATTCAAGGCTTAATAGTTTAGATTAACTAGTAGGTTTAGAGTCAGTTTACACCATTTTGATCTTATAGGTTTTAGGCCATGAACAATGTTTTCGTGAAGCTAATTGTTTTACGGATTATGGTAGGAGTGACAATACCCTGCAGAATCCCTGGAGAAAGTGGACCACCTGGTTATTCTGGTCGACCTGGTTCCCCAGGTCTGTTTTACTTTTTTGTTATATATATCGTACATTTCAAGGATTGAATAGTTCCATGTTTATGTCAAACTCTTTCCACTGAGTGTGTGTCTGTGTCCAAAGGCTCCAAAGGCCAACCTGGCAACCCAGGACCCAGTGGACGACCTGGTTTTGACGGGGGAAAGGGTGAGCGAGGTGTCCCGGGTTATGGAGGTCAGGCAGGGCCCCAAGGTATATCCACATCTGTTCTCTACGCTCTACATCTCTATACCTATGTTGCATGTCACCACTGGTGAATAAAAATAACCACTCATCAAAATGTATGAATGTCTATCAGGCTTTGCTGGGCCTAGGGGAGACCCAGGGGCACCAGGTGCCCCAGGTGTAGGCTACCCAGGAGCACAAGGGAAGAATGGTCTTCCTGGTCTGCCGGGAGCCAAAGGAGAGCCTGGTGTCGTGTACGGAGCCTCGACTGGAGGTCCTGGCCAGAACGGTCTGCCTGGATCACCGGGAGACAAGGGCTTGCCTGGAAACAATGGACTGAGTGGAGCACCAGGTGGGTTCACTGTTACAGTACTACCAAGTGCTATCTTAAATCAAAGGCAATATCACAAACCTTCTATTCCAAAATGTCACTAACCACTTGTCATATGCTGCTGAATTTACCTTTAAAGTTTGACCTGTAGTTGAGGTGCAGTGACACTGTGTGACCCTCTAGCATTGGTTCCCTGTAGTGTTGCTGCAATACAAGTGTTTCTGCCACAGGTGGGGATGGAGTTCCCGGGATACCAGGACCAAAGGGGGAGCGTGGTCTGGATGGGTACCCAGGCTCTGACGGTCTTGCTGGCCCACCAGGTGAGGTCCCACTGGAGGGTGTATACGGAGCACCAGGACCTTCAGGAGGCAAAGGATATCCTGGAGCCACAGGTGAGGGCACTATTTGTTTATTTATCCATCTGTATTGATAAGTACAAAGGAATCCATTTTGTCAGCCTCCTAGTTGCCTAGTTACCAATCATGGAGTCAGTTCACAGTTGTAAATGACTTTGTCAACCCGCCTCTGTCATCCATTTTGTGTTACTCCCTATGTCACACCCGTTTGCCTATGGAACATCCTATTCTATCCTTGCATAATGTGATGTCTCTTAGCATTCTCATGCTAATCTTCAACAATTGTGTGAAAGGGTAGGTACTCTGACAAAGGTAGTCGAGGTTTGTAGTGCAGAACCCATGGTAGGTGTCTTGAACAGAACAAAATATTTAATGTCACTGTAATTTAGTCATATTTATTCATACAATTAACAGCCAGACCTATTTGAAGACTGTGAATACCTCTCCATTGGTGGTCTGATAATCATGCTTGTTGGTGTCCACATACTGTCCACTGTCATTGGGCACTTTTCCACTGCAGGAACTAGGGGGCACTTCCCAGGTGGAGCGAAGGTTTACAGGAACGGCCCCATTATCAACCCCTTCAGCCTTACTGTTTTCCATTGGCCCCATAATCAACCCCTTCAGCCTTACGTTTTCCATTGGCCCCCTAATCAACCCCTTCAGCCTTACTGTTTTCCAATGGCCCCATAATCAACCCCTTCAGCCTTACTGTTTTCCATTGGCCCCATAATCAACCCCTTCAGCCTTACTGTTTTCCATTGGCCCCATAATCAACCCCTTCAGCCTTACTGTTTTCCATTGGCCCCATAATCAACCCCTTCAGCCTTACTGTTTTCCATTGGCCCCATAATCAACCCCTTCAGCCTTACTGTTTTCCATTGGCCCCATAATCAACCCCTTCAGCCTTACTGTTTTCCATTGGCCCCATAATCAACCCCTTCAGCCTTACTGTTTTCCATTGGCCCCATAATCAACCCCTTCAGCCTTACTGTTTTCCATTGGCCCCATAATCAACCCCTTCAGCCTTACGTTTTCCATTGCGGTGCAGGAACAACGGACGACCAACCAGTGACATAGCCTGTTGCTCTTCGATCACTATGTCACTTCTGAACACGTCAAAAAAAGATATATTTCTCCAGTGGCAACACCAACATTAGACTATTCAACCAGAGATTTCGAAAAAATGTTAAGATTACCTCAAGTCGAGGCCAACAGTTGAATTTTGTTCGTTTTGAATTTTCACGTTTAACCAATAAGCATCAACCATCACCGCAAGCGCCGCCCAGCAGTTTCAGGAAGTAACTACCCTGGAGTAGGTACTTCATTTGCCCCCGTAAACGGCCATGAAAAAGGTCTTACAGGGGCAGTTCCTGCAGTGGAAAACTTCCTAAAGGTGCTGCCCCCCGTAAAACAGCCCACGAGTTCTTGCAGTGGAAAAGCGCCGTTTGGCCCAATCTCCTTGAGCATCGCAGTGGCTCGTTATTGCTGATCATCACCAATGAATTTCTTTTCATCCATCTCCTCCCCTACTCTTTCACCTCCTTTCTTTCCTTCCTCCTCCTCCTCCTCATTCTCCTCCACCATCACCATCTTCACCCTTCCATCCCTCCACTCATGGTGTCATTCTCCTCTGTTCTTGGTGTTGGGTCACTTCCTAGGCTGTCAAGGTGAGAAAGTGTTCCAAAACATCCCTTTGATGTCTCTCCCTCCAGCTCCCAGCTCATGACTATCCCCCAACGATCTGTGCAGCTGTCCTAGACTCAATGCAATTCTTCTAACCTTCCGTACAACCTTCATCATCCTGTTCAAAGTCTACAAATATAGCCATAACCTGTTACAGTGGCAGCAAGCTCTAACATGCATAGTGACCAAACAAGGGCATTAGTATTTGTACAAAGGGACCAGATGACCAGTGATCTACTCTCTCTTCTGAAACATTCTAGTGTAAGGTTTTGGAGAATGGGATTCGCTACATCTGTTGAGTAAAAGAAAACTTTTAAGAGTTCCTCCAGATTAGTTCATTACTAACATGTCTATATGGCCATCTGGTCCCTGAGTGAACATTGGTACTCACTGTATTGATGTTAAAGTTGAAGATGCTGATGCATATTCGCACATTACTGAGTTTGTTTTGTATGTTTGTATTTACTATTGTAACTTGAGTGACAGATAAACAGATTAACAGGTAAACAGATCTGTTGGGCAGTCTACATCAATGTCGGCACAAATAACATTGCTAGAGTTGGAGCCATACTAACCTGACCAGTGAGAGCTGCTTTAACACATCTGTGCTTGTGTGATACCCTCTTAACCTGACCAGTGACTGACCCTTTCAAAAAGGCTACAACTGAGCATCCCCATATGCAAAACAGCCTGGTGCTTCAGTCTGCCTGGTTGAGCAACTGCACTTTGAAATTTGCACAACGACTTTTTTCTGTTTCTAAATGTATGCAAACCCACCCTTTAACTAGTGTCATGCGTAGTAGACGTGGCATTGAACATAGAAATTCAACCTAGTGCTAACTAGAGCCAATGCTATCCTTCTAACTCTAGGCACATGGAATACTGATGCACTGATGCTCCCTCTATTACCCCAGGGCATTCGGGTATTTTCTAGACCTTTGAATGGTTTCAGTGCAAATTCAGTTCATCAGACATATGAATGCATTGGAACTGTATTTGGATTATTAACTTGATGAAAGCGTAGCAATGGTTTACGTTATTAAATACATCCCAGGAAAAAAAATGCTGATGTATAGCCCTAAAAATCAGGGTTGGGTTTCCAAAAAAAAAAGTTGGAGTGTAATAGTATTATTTTCTAGTTTGTCTAGTTTGACACATTCATCCTCAAAAATGTCTTCTGTCAGGAGTTTAAGACCTCTAGGAGCTTTTTCATCCACTGACTTTTCCTTTCTTTCTGTTTCATTTCCATATTACTCCTCAACTGGCCAACTTTAAAGAATGAAAACAAGGGACACGATTAGTAGAGACCCTACTCATATAAGGGACTACATGAATGTATTGCCTATTACCTATCTTCATTTATTCTTTGGTTGAGGAAGATTATTTGGAAACCCACCCCAGATCGTATAGTAGTATAATTTCCATTATTTCACATATCAAACATTTCTGTCGTCAAACCATCTTCCTACGCATTGCTTATGTTAATGTTAACTTCTGTTAGTTCCTGTGTGGGTAGAAACATATCGTTACTGTGCGGTGAGAAATAGACCAGCCAGTATGGCATGGACTATACCACTAGATAAGGATTCATTCAAACTTCAACCTAAAACAATATGTCGGTGTGCACAGGGTTCCCTGGACAAAAAGGTGACCCTGGACTCCCTGGAGCTCAAGCACGTGGTGGCCTGAAGGGCACACCAGGGTTTCCAGGTAGCAATGGATCACCTGGTCCAAGAGGCCCCCCTGGACTCCCTGGACCAGGAACACGTGACGGCATCCCTGGAATACCAGGAGGAAAGGGTATGCATATAGTTTTTTAAAATTGCTTTGACAGTTTACAGTGGGGTTGATTCCCCATGGCTTGTTATCACTTGAGTGCAACTCCAGTTTTGATGTGACTGGCATTCAAAAGAAGCATGAGGATGTGTTGTCTCTGTCTCTTGTCTCTGTAAGGTGAAAAGGGCTCTCCTGGATTGATTGGTTTCCCTGGAAGAGCCGGTACCCCGGGTACGCCAGGGCGCCCTGGTGAAAAAGGATTGCCTGGCTTCTCTGGAACTGATGGGATACCCGGAGGACCCGGAAATTCTGGATTAAAGGGTAAAATGCACACAGGGTTTATGGTGCAGTAAAGCTGCTCCGACATCCAACTGCTGAAGATTGGAATTCAATTCATAGATAGTAATGATGTATTCCTTAAAGATAATGAGGGCTTACTTTTTGTTCAATCATGAGTAACACGTGAGAACAGCAAAGTGAGATTTTCATTGTGCAGTGGAACCTATTGCTCTGCACACGTGACATTTAAGAATCTTTGAATTGAAGAGGGATTTTAACTGACAATCAATTTGTATGCAAAAGTCTGAGCTTTCTGAAGCACACATCATGTTGGTCTCATATATTTGGTCATATATGTTGATTTCAGGAGACAGAGGCGAGCCTGGATATCCTGGACGTCCCTCTGTACCAGCGGGAGTTGAACGTTTAGAGATCGGTGATCGGGGTGACCCTGGAGCCAATGGACTCCCAGGATTCCCTGGGCCTAGAGGTGACTACAGTTTAGACACACAGACAGACAGACACAGGTTTTTTTTTTTTTTTTTTAAATATAACTGCCTGTGAAAAAAACAAGTGAAATACAAATGTAAATACCAGTCTGGTAAAAAACATTTGATGTGAAATATTAAAAGACTGTCCTGTAGCAATGAAAGAGATTAGCGATGACGTCTCAGACCCACTGCTCTCCACACTCACGTTGGGTTAGGAAACATGTCAATACCAAGGACCACAACAGATACACCTCAAGATACACCTCAAAAAGATTTCCCATGCATATCTCAGTGTCCGAACGATGCACTGCCTAATTATCTAAACATCCTTCTCAATATACTATGGCATGCCACGAGCTATCCAGGGAGGGAAAGGGTGACCACCATACAAACCTGGGTTAGAGTAAGGGTAGAAGATGTTGAAGATGTTGCTTCCAAAATAAGGGGTTGGGGAAGCCCCTTGGGATGACGAGCCCAGACCCGAGACCCAAACCCTGGTCACCTTCTTGCGACAACAGGCTTCTAGAGAGACAGGGCCACAGGGCCACAGGGCCACAGGGCCACTCAACCAAAACAGTCCAGAATTATACAGATCGGTCCACCCCTGCGCTCGCTAACTCTAGGGATGATCTGTCAGTTCTTCTAAAGCTTAGTTGGGTGTCAGCTGCCCTTTTCTCAGCAGTCACTAGGTGCTCTAGAGTCTAGACAGGTCATTTTAGACACAGGAAAAGATTGGTTGGGGACTTCAACTTCAGTGGCCAAACCTCTCACTGTCACATGCAAGTACTCATACCCAACAACCTAGCCTAAGTATATTAAGTATAAAAGTGCACTACAACCTTCATACCGATACTTAAGAATACTTAGCAACAACAACAGTTAAATGAAAGACTGTTGTTTAAAAATACCTTAACACCGGAAAAGTACCCATGAATTGAGGACAGAATTGTGGATTCCTCTATCAAAACAGCATGTTGTGGTAAAGTCAACATATGACTATTTAAAAGTAACAATGAATTCTCTCATCAAATCCACATAGAAGACGTAAATGGCTGGATTTGGAATCTTTTCTTTTCTGTTATGTTTTTATGTTTCAAAAAATATTAAGAAGAAGTTTAACTAATGTCAACTACCAACAGGTGATAAAGGTTACCCGGGGCAGCCTGGTCGTCAAGGACTGCCTGGTTTACCTGGTTTTGCTGATCAGGCTAAAGGGGAACCTGGAGTGCCTGGTTTTCCTGGTCGCTCTGGAGGTCCCGGTTATCCAGGACCTAAAGGCTCTCCTGGTATCATGGGTTTCCCAGGCACAACCGGTCCCAGGGTAAGACCAGCGCTGAAAAGCTTATTCTCCGGATGGCTCATTAAACTACTTTGAGGGAAATGTTTAGACATGGGTTTTTGTTTGTGATTGGTGTATTCAAATCTTTTATCAAAAATGTACACTGGATTCTTACTGAATATACCATGTAATGTGCGTCTGTGAAGGGTGAAGATGGACAACCTGGTTTGCCCGGTAACTCAGGGGGTCCTGGGACGCCTGGTGCTAAAGGTGAACATGCTAACAACTGTATTTATGGTGTTGTGTGTTTACATATTTATAGTCTAGCAGTTACAGACCATAATGCATTCTGTGTTAATTCTCTCTTAACAACTTGAATTGCCAGCATATGTAACATATTATTGGAGTCAGTGTACTTATGTCCTGTGAGCTTTGAGCTTGTAAGTCATAGTTGTCTAGTTGCTCATAGTTGTTTTGACATTCTGAAGGTGAAAGAGGGGAATCCTTTGGCTACCCTGGAGCTCCTGGTGCAAAGGGTGCTGCTGGATTGCCTGGAATTCCAGGTGAGCTCCTTCTAACATCATTTCTGTGGAGTTCCTGTTCTTGCCATAAGTGCTCTATAAATGCAGTCCCCTCACCCTATACATCACTAAGAATGTTAAAGGCACACTTTTAACTTGAACATGACTAGTATTTCCAGCTGAAAGGAATTCATGATGACCCACTTCAGCCATTATGCCTATCACTGCCCCTAAACACAGCTTGCTCTAAATGACTTCTACGTCTCTCTCTATATCCAGGTGGACCAGGGGGCCCCGGTGCTTTAGGTGACTCTGGAGCGCCCGGGGGATCTGGGTATCCTGGGCAGAAAGGGGGTCCAGGAGAAGCAGGAAGACCGGGCCTAACGGGTATGTGACACTGGAGATCAAATGTTCTGTGAATACTTAAAACTTCCTCTTTGTCACTGCCAAACAAAAAAGTTATATAATATACGCACTATATATGATTCACGCTTACTAGAACTTCACCTGTTTATTGGTGTTTATGGTGTCATTTGTTGTATTAGGCACCCCAGGATTTCCAGGCACCCAAGGTCTGCCAGGGTACCCTGGACAGAAGGGATTGTCTGGAGAACCAGGCAGGCCAGGGACACCAGGAACATCAGCAGATAAAGGTATACAGTTAGAATACATTCTATCTCCATCTTGGAGATCTATCTATCCATCCATTCTATCTATCCATCCATCCATCCATCCATCCATCCATCCATCCATTAATCCATTCTATCTATCCATCCATCCATTCTATCTATCCATCCATCCATCCATTCTATCTATCCATCCATCCATCCATCCATCCATCCATTAATCCATTCTATCTATCCATCCATCCATTCTATCTATCCATCCATCTATCCATCCATCATCCATCCATCCATCCATCCATCCATCCATCCATCTATCCATCCATCCATCCATCCATCCATCCATCCATCCATTAATCCATTCTATCTATCCATCCATCCATTCTATCTATCCATCCATCCATCCATCCATCCATCTGCTTTCTTTTTGCAGGTTTACCCGGTGCACCCGGTTTGGACGGACTTAATGGCCTCCCAGGAGCTAAGGGAATACCAGGAGTTCCAGGTAAGAGAGTATCTGTCCTGCTGTAATGTGTTGAATATGAATAAAGGCATTTCTATATCCAACCAATGCACTTGTCTACTACAATTCTAGGTGGGGGTGGTCCTGGTAGATCTGGGTCTCCTGGTGCTAATGGTCTGAAAGGAGAGAGAGGATCATCTGCCCCTGGAGGACCAGGCCGTCCAGGTGGAAAAGGAGAGAGAGGAGCTTCAGGTGAGGAACCAGAGGTTTTTAGCATAAAACTGTCAGTTAATGGTAGTGATTCGGTTGCTTAATTTTTCAGAGGCTAATTTTATTTAGTTCACTTTCTCTTTTTAGCATAAACAAAATAACTATTAAACCTAAATCAGAATTTCATCATATATATTAATAATTCACACTATGTTCCGATGAAGTCTAGCTGGAGAGTGACGCTTTCTCATCATATTCCTCAGGTGGCTCTGGACAGCCAGGCATCCCTGGTGCCCCTGGGCCTCGTGGCGCAAGTGACATCTCAAACATCCCTGGGCAACTGGGAGACACTGGTCTGCCAGGACTGGATGGACCAAGAGGTATATCATTTATCTTTATAGCCACATTAACACGGACCCTCATTTTCCAATTTTGTATTTTCCAATGTCGTGGCCCCTATTAATGAAATAAATGAAAGAAAAACTGCTTTTCACAAAAAGATCTTATGAATTACACAGAACAGTAGTTGTTCTTCTGTGCCAATTTGGCATGTTCCGCTCAATTCAATTCAGTTTTTATTCATTTCATTTGACTTTGCTCTAGGGGATTCAGGCGTCTTGACATAAAGGGGGTAGGGGGAGCGCACTGGAAGGAAGAGAGAAGCATAGAAAGTCAGAAGCAAGTTGATAATTCATACATATGTCAGTCAAGGAGTAAACATATTAGCATACATGCAGAATACACTGCAGCAGACATACACAACTATCACTGGGGATAGATGGGGACAAGTGAGTAGCAAGCATTCATAATATATTGGTCATACAACAACATAGTGGAAGTATATTGTACTGACAAGGTTACAATTATAAGGGGACTCTGAAACTGAGGACCATGCCAGTGATGGCATTCTTTAGCATATTTACAGTTAGATAATCTGGCACTCGATGATGAATCACAGGCAGAGTGGCAAAGACATCATAAGCAACATGAAATAGCCGAGTGCTGGGTCGGAGTTCCATGTAACTGACTCCCTGATGTTAGAGCCTGCTGGTCTTTTACGTTCACCCAAAAAAGAAACAGCAAACGGCAAACCCCATCAAATGGCTGTATCTGTAATGGTGTGAATTGTAACCACCCTCAACTTTCTGTCTTTCAGGTTCCCCTGGTCGTGTGGGTGCCCCAGGTCCCTCAGGCCCAGCCACGGTGCAAGGAGACAGAGGAGCACCTGGCATCCCTGGAATACCTGGCACTCCTGGGCAAAAGGGAGAGCCTAGTGGCAACGGAAGACCAGGAGGACCTGGTAGCCCCGGTTTCAAAGGTGCTCAGATTTGCATTTGCTGTTAAATTATTTTCAAATTACACTTTCAATTAAACTGATAAACTGTAAATTAGAGCAGTGTAAATGGTCCGATATGTCTAATGTTATTCTCTTCACTACCTTTTGCATAGGGGAGAAGGGTGAGACGGGCTACAGAGGACTCTCTGGACCACCTGGTTATACAGGAGATCCAGGATATTCTGGAGGAAAAGGACAACGAGGACCACCTGGTAAGGATGAATCACAATTATTTTAAGAGGAACTGTTTAATTTGAGATACACAGGTAAAGATTAATACAGATAAATACAAGTGCACATGATTATACAACGTAACTAGGGCACTTTTCGTACAGATCCTGCTTGACCGTTGCTTTTCTGTCATTTCTGGATATATATTTTCATTTTCATCTCAAATTTAGTTAACTGCTTTGATCTGCTCATTTGTAAAACACTTTGAGTTACCAATGTGTATGAATTGTGCTTTTGTAAATAAACTAGCCCTGTCTTGCCTTGCAAACTTGAAAACCCATCCGTCAGTCTTATACTGTCATTTTCATCCATATTTCCACTCCCTCTTTCAGGTGCTCCTGGTCGTAAGGGGCTTCCAGGTGTTGCCTTGCCCACATATACAGAATACCCACGTGTCTTTGGGGACCCTGGTTTTCATGGTTCTAATGGTCTGGGTGGTCCGGTCGGAAATCCAGGACAGCCTGGTCTGCCAGGGGCACACGGTTGGTGCTGCTATTCTTTAAACCAAGGCTAAACTCTTTAAACCATGGCTCTATTCTTTAAACCATGGCTAAACTCTTTACTGTTGTTGAATATTCAAACAATGCGCTGGATAACCCAGACAAGTGTTCACAATCTTGAGTATGGCAAGGAAATACTATTACGACTTTGTTTTGTCATTTAAAATTGTGTTTGCTCCTTGCACAAAGACTTGCAGACTTTGCACACCCAAGAAAATAGCTATAGTGATATCAGAGATTCTCCATTTAAGTAGTTATGTCCTAAATATTAAAATTACACTGTTTTTTTATATTTTTCACCTTCAGGTCCCAAAGGTAAAGTTGGAGCCATTGGGAGAATAGGTCCTAGTGGTCTTGAAGGCGGCCCCGGTCCATCAGGAGACCCGGGATCACCAGGATTCCAAGGACCCACTGGAGAGTCTGGTGAGTCACAACGTGGATCACTCAAAATAAAAGCACAGATTGTATCTACACAGAGATCATACATCACACAGAATGGATGTCAACATCTTCCTGTCTTCCTTACCTTTGTAGGCCCTCCTGGTAAACAGGGACTGCCAGGACCCCCTGGCTACGCAGCGCGCAGCAGTAGCGTTGGCTTTACACTGGTGAAGCACAGTCAATCCAGCCAGGTGCCTATGTGCCCCCAGGGCATGGCCAGGCTGTGGGAAGGCTACAGTCTGCTGTATGTAGAGGGACAGGAAAAGGCTCACAACCAAGACCTGGGTGAGATAAATCTGTGAATTGCGACTGAAAGATGAACTATGTCAAAGGACATAATTGGACAGTCAAAGGACATGTCTTGACTTCCCTGTCCTGACTCACTTTCTGACATTGTTTATCTATTTCTTCTCCTTCTCTTGCCTTCAGGTTTGCCCGGCTCCTGTCTCCCCCGCTTCAGTACCATCCCCTTCCTGTACTGCACTTCCAACGAGCTGTGCTACTACGCCAGCCGAAACGACAAATCCTATTGGCTGTCAACCACCGCACCCATTCCCATGATGCCCGTGGGCCAGGAACAGATTCCACAGTATATTAGCCGTTGTTCAGTATGTGAAGCTCCCTCTCAGGGTGTAGCTGTCCACAGCCAGGATCTCACCATCCCTGAGTGTCCTTTCGGATGGAGGAGCCTATGGATAGGTTATTCATTTCTCATGGTGAGACATAGACACACCTGAATAGCTTACTGTTTTTCAGTTGAAGTAAAAAATTGTTTCAAGTACTCACCTGCCATTCTTTGTCTCTGTGTGTGTGTGTGTGTGTGTGTGTGTGTGTGTGTGTGTGTGTGTGTGTGTGTGTGTGTGTGTCTCTCTCCAGCACACTGCTGCAGGCGCTGAGGGTGGCGGCCAGTCTCTGGTGTCACCAGGTTCCTGCCTGGAAGACTTCCGGGCTACACCTTTCATCGAGTGCAATGGAGCACGTGGCACCTGCCACTACTTTGCCAACAAGTACAGCTTCTGGCTAACCACCGTGGAGCAGAACAGGCAGTTTACCGGTGGCCCCGCACAGGACACAGTCAAGGGGGAACAGATGCGCACCCGTGTCGGCCGATGTCAAGTGTGCACCAAGAATTTGTAGCCATGTTGCTCGGAGAAACGAGTGAAACGTATAAGCAAAACATGCTTGCACCAGAGGTGCAAGAAAATACTGAAAAGCAAACCTATTGACTGATAACAACATCCCCATCCCTCAGCCCTTCATTCTGATCTTTATGGGGTTTGAGGTGGAGTTTGAGGGGTGATGGGAACATTTAATGCTCTTATATGGAGTGTTGTGGGGTGGGGAGAGGATTTCGTGTGACTGCTCTACACTAGTTTATTATCAACAGTGGTGCTACTTGTATAATTGTCTTCTTTGTTTTCATTTTCTAGTTGTTTGTCTAAGATATTCACGGCTACCTCGGAGAGTGCACCCAAAGCCCTTGGATAGCACTGAATTGCCAATACACCTCTTAATGATTACACTACAGCCATAAAGCAGAGAAACCATATACACTTGGCAAGTGGATTTTTTTGTACACGTTTTAGATAATTATGTAAGCTTCAATAATTCAAAATGGTGCTTCTCGAAACTTAATTCTTGAAACAAATTCTCTCTTTTATCACAAAGATAAGTCAAAGCACTTTGTAGTTCACACAGATGAAAAGTGTGCCCTGTGAAAGTCAGTCAACAAATAGATATATACTGTATCTGTCTCTTTAACGTATTGCACTGATGAGAATGTTTTGAATGAGTTGACATCAACCTGGCCTTAGGGCACTGTTTAATGTGTCAGAACCAGGAATGGGCTCAGCCTCGTGACACCATAATACTGTAACAGATCACAGTTATATTCCCATACTACATAAATTGTAATGTTCTACCATGTAGTTTGCCAAATTTCATCAAAACGCTGAAATGAGCCTCCTTCGCTAACTAGAAAGAGAGACAGGGTTTGTGGAATAGTATACCGCTTTAGAAACACAAAATTGAACAAATGCCACTAGCATGTGATTTTCTCTGTTTTCTTACTTCAGATGACCAAATGTATTATTGTATTCTTACTCAATGATATTACAAAAAGAAAAACAACCACATTAAGACTAAAGATCTGACTGAAAATAATTAATATATTGACACGCTTCCTGTTACTTGCTAGAAAAGTTAAGCTACATTTGAAATCATTATCATTGCTTTACATTTGTAGTCTCTTTATGGGCTGGCCTTCACTGTGTCATGCTTCCTGTCCTGTGTCTCCTCTGTTGCGACAGTAAGAAGTGTCCCATATGGGTGATGTGTAACCACTATGCCGCTCAGTCTCTCACTGGTAGCCATGAGTACATCTTTAACATTTCTTTTCCTGTGTCACATGTGTATGTACACACTTATACTGTAAACTAGTTTACTTCATTGAGATTTGAAAACATAAAAAGACATATAGTGATTCTGTACATTTTTAGGTGGAACAAGCTTTTAGTTTTTGTTTTATAAAATTACAATCTATGTTAATTCATTGTTAATAAAAGTACATACGTGCAAATATTTTAATAACACAGATGGCTGATTTACTTTTGCTCTTTTGGCATTATGGCTATGCATAATGTGTCAGATTTGGCTTTGATAGAGATAAATCTGTGAATATGTTTTGCATTCATACAGGTCACGCTGGGGATGTTAATATTCCTATTATTATCATGTGGTCATGAGAATGTTTTGTTGGGTGACACTGAGAATGGATCTAGTTAAAATTGTAATTCCTGTGCTCACTATGAAATAAAGTTTTAAAAACAATGTCAACTTTACTGTAGGTTGGGAGATATTTTCTGGGTGCCAAGTTTTGGTGAGCTATACCAAATATAGCAATCAGCTTAAAAAAAAACTCAAGATCGTGAACACTTGTCTGGGTTATCCAGCGCATTGCTTGAATATTCAACAACATCATTAAGAGATTAATATCCACAAATGTAAAGGGAAAAAATCTATGCATGTGTTGCAAACATAGTGTATGGATGTGGTTAATTTACCCAATCTATTTGCAGTTACCTGACAGGTAATTTTAGCAAAAACAAAGAATTAAACAGTGATCATTACTGAGGACATCAGTTCAATTAAATGAATTAAAGGCACAGTCCGCAATTCTAATCCAGTAAACCGTTTGGGGTGTAATGAGTGTAATTTGATTGGACTCACCTTTAAAGCCCTTATAAAGTAATTTGTACACATATGTGAACTCAACAAGCATAATAAGCATAATCGTTTTTTTTTTTTTATAACCACTACAAGTCGACCAGAACTTTGTAGTTTTACATTTACACACTTCCTGGTTCCCAACAACAAATCCCTATGGAAAAATGAACGGGTTTTTGCAAAATCAGCAAAAATAAGGCGTAAGCGAAACTTTGCTTGCTTGTAGTTGTCCATCGAGGCCGATGATGACGTCCACTTCTGACTCTCAACGGTGAGTTTTCTGGTGGCTGTATAGTCCTATCCTGGATCCACAGGTCTTGTCGCAGGTGGGACATGCGAATGTAGTAGTGGTGGTACTGGCAACCTTGGTTGTTTTTCTTGTATGCCTTCTTTCTTGCCTTTCCTGTCTCCTGGCTGTCCTGTCCTCCTCCAGTGCTTTGGTCCCGTCTTGGCACATCTGACGCCAGGTGTTACGGTCAGCAGCCAAGCCCTCCAGGTCCCCAGGCCTGATTTTGCACTTCTTTAGCGCTGTTTTGATCTGGTCTTTATAGCGCTTCTTCTGCCCTCCAGCAGAGCGTTGGCCTTGGGCGAGCTGGCCATACAGCACTTTGTGAGGCAGCCGATTGAGGGGCATCCTTATAACGTGCCCCAGCCATCGTAGCTGGTAGTGGGTGATGGTGGCCTCAATGCTCCTACAGCCTGCTCTCCTGAGGATCTCGGTGTGTGGCACTCGGTCACGCCAAGTGATTCCTAGCATTCGCTGGAGACAGCGGATGTGAAAATGCTCCAGGGACTTCACATGGCGGCTGTAAGTGACCCATGCTTCACAACTGTAGAGGAGGGTGGTGATGCAAACTGCTTGATACACAGAGATTTTTGTGTAGTGATATAAGTTCTTGTTTTGGAAGACCCGGCGCCTGAGTCTCCCAAAGGCAGCTGATGCTTGATTGATTCTGTTCTGGACCTCATTGTTGATGTTATTGTCCTCAGAGAGGATACTCCCCAGGTATTTGAATGATGGTACTACAGACAGATTCTTACCAGTGATGTTGAAGATGGGTGGCGTGGGTGGGATGTTGGTGCTCCACTGACAGACTACCTCTGTTTTGGTGATGTTGATGGTCAGCCCCATCCTGCTGTAAGCCTTCACAGCTGCATCCAGGACAGCCTGGAGGTCTTGTGGAGTGTGAGCCACAAGAGCGCAGTCATCTGCATACTGCAGCTCAAGGACCCCTCACTCTGTGCAGCTTGGTGGTTGCTTGCAGCCTCCTGATGTTAAAGAGGTTGCCATCTAGCCTATAGACCACTGTCACCCCGCTGTTGTCCTCAATTTCTTATGGAGAAGCTGGGTGACGCATAGGAGGAAGATGTTAAAGAGCACTGGTGCTAGTACACACCCCTGCCTGACCCCTGTGCACACAGGGAAGGAGGCAGACTCTTGTCCTCCTATTGTCACCCTAGCATTCATACCATCATGGAACTGTCGGAGGATGTTGACAAACTTGCTAGGGCATCCAAACCGGAGCAGGATGTCCCACAGTAGGTCTCTCTGCACAGTGTCGAAGGCTTTGGAGAGGTCCTCTCCAAAGCCTTCGACACTGTGTAAGCGAAACAACGGCAGTAGAAAACCTACAAAGACCGTATGGTGAGCATGCGTCAGCCAGTCAAATCGCGTTTACGCAAATATGCCAGCGCAGGCGCTAGCCAATCTAATTGCATTCATGCAATTGACTTTTTTTTCCTTAGATTTTTTTTAAGTTAAAAAAGAAATAGACACTACAATGTGAAAACCCTTATTGTAACTGAAGAATACGTCTGAGGTGATTTACGAGGCGTCTGAGCCAGCTATTCTTGATGTTAGTACCTTAGCAAGGTAACTAGCCACAAGGTAAACAGCTTGCTAGGCAGAGTGATCGTCGTTGACCTGTCAATTTCACTATACACGTCTCCGTTATCAACACAATCCTATGCGCCAGATACGCCCACTGTCAACGCATACGTGTGAATCCACTGTCACTCCCACACTCTGTAGGCAGAGAATTTCAGAGAGGATTGTTTAGACATACAGTATCACACCATACAACTATGCAACAATCACAGTCAATCAATTGCAGGCAATTACAAAGTTAAGCTCACCTGAATTGTGTGAAGAAAACAGAACTGGACCAATGACGTCAGAAAAATAAGACCTGTAAGATTAGCCACCATCTTTCTGATGTGATCACGCTGACTTCCAGCGCTTGGATGAAATGTTACATTTTGTATGCTTCAAGCCATATAAGGCTCCTGGAAAAAAAATTGCCAATCCTTACCTCTGCCTAGTGTGTCTCAGACTTCAGTGGGTCCCCCTGAGGCTCCGACCCGATTCTCTCCACTCCTCCGAACCAAACCGGATCCTCGGATCCGATTCCCCCAGTGGTACACTCAGTTCCTTGAAGCTCTGAAACAGGTTTGTTTTACCCCATTGCACACAGACTCTATTCCTGTACGGGGATAGATCAGATTCAGTGCGGCAAGCGGTCCCATCTGGGGTACCAAATGGTTATGATAAACTTACGACTCCTAAGAGTTTTCTTAAAGCTGAGTAATACCACAGCAAAGTTGAATACAGTTTTAGTTAATTAACAGCTCTGCAGAGGCTGGATCAATGTCTTAACGATGACAAGGTAAGAAGCAGTGATATAAATGAAACAGCGCCACATCTTTTAAACAGAAAACCAAAAGAATAAAACACAGATATATCTCATTAACACATTCTTTAACATCTCATGTGTTATTGGTTATAACTTCACATAACTGTACCTATAACCAGATTGGTTAACACCTCTTGCAATTATTATGACATTAAAGTCATAATAATGAGACACTTAAGTCATAATTATGAAATTAAAAGTTATAGTTTTATTATGTGACATCATTTGTTTTCCCAACTTGCGGAAACGGGCTTCCATACACCTGGGTAACTGTCGTGTACCGCAATGTTTTGTTTGTTTTCATGTACTCCGTCAAGATCCGTATAGGAGCAGTACGGAGTTTCGTTAAGTCATCCTCGTCTCAATGTTAGTCCGAGCAAGTTCAACGTGTTTAAGTGACAACATAGTTGTGTTTTAATTGTAAAGCTTTTTCAGGACAGATGTGTTCCCAAATCTTAAACTTGAAGAATTTACTTTATTAGTTTTAGTAATTTTAGGCTTGGCATAATGTATCTGGTTTGGAGGGCTAGCAGAGGCTACTTTTACAATAACAGAGTTGATGCCTTTTATTTTGGTACATATGCATTTACACTGGCCGGAAGTTTGGTGACCTGTATTGACTATCGCTGCAGAAAATTCTTGTTGCTATTGTAGTAACGCTAGTGTCGTTAGTGACACCAGCATCACACTGCGGATTACATTTTTCTCTGTGGATAGGACACTAATAAGCAGGTAAATATACATATTTTTTTACCCAATACTAGGCGTTCAAACAACTGGCTCAGTTTGTCCGCTAATATCAACATAATTTCCATGGACCTTTAGTTGCAAGTATTTTAACGTTAGCTACTTGCAGCTAATGTGTACGGGTGGTAAGCTTATGCTTATCTTATGGACAATTGCATTACTTACTTGCGAGGCTATGTAAACATACCCCACTACTGTTCAAAGTGCAACATCAGTTCCTCAGATAGTGGCGTTACAGTGGGTCTATAACGTTACAGAAAAACGGGGCTTTTTCGACAGGTAAAGTTAATGTCAGTCAGTGACAGGGAATGGCAATGTTCATCGTAGAAACCGCTCCCATTCTCGAGAAAAAGGGGGAAAGGAGGAGTCGGACGCAAAGCTCGAGTGGTATCGGGAATGGCCATGTTTAGTCACTGCAGGTAATGGAACTTTGCCCCCAAAGTAGCACACTGCAGGGAGAAGCCTACAGGCGCTAACGAGCGTGCGATATGTTCTCTGAAATAGGCAAGCACAGGAATAATATTCATTCCATTCAGTCCATTTGAATTGATTTTACTGTCAGTGACGATGCACCTGTCTGAACACGCTATCTTTTCCAAACTTATTGCAGATAGCATCCTGCTCACCAAATAAGAGATCAAAAAAGAGCATTTAGTTCCTGTTATCAAATAAAATATCTTCACTTCAGGGATTTGTGATATGTCCTGCTACATTGGCCAGGGCACATGACAGCAGTGGAGAAGACCATGGCATCTGATGGCTGCAGAACAGGGCAGGTTGATAGCAGTGGTGCCATTTGGTGCAAATTTAGCCACTGCCCCTTTATACCATTTGTAACCCCAGTAGTGAGTTAATGACTCAGTAGATCATTAAAATGCATCATGGTTTTGATCATTCTTCTATTTTCCTGCACCTGTTTTAGTAGCATTATCTTTTTTGGAGGCCTGGCATGGCTTGAGTTGATGCCCCTCTCAATGATCGCAGCCTGGCATGGCTTGAGTTGATGGCCACCTCTCAATGATCGCAGCCTGGCATGGCTTGAGTTGATGGCCCCCTCTCAATGATCGCAGCCTGGCATGGCTTGAGTTGATGGCCCCTCTCAATGATCGCAGCCTGGCATGGCTTGAGTTGATGGCCCCTCTCAATGATCGCAGCCTGGCATGGCTTGAGTTGATGGCCCCCTCTCAATGATCGCAGCCTGGCATGGCTTGAGTTGATGGCCCCCTCTCAATCATCACATCTTCCCTGAAAACTCAGTTCTTTGCAAAAAGGGGCTGTGAACGTATATAAGCTATGTAGTTGTTATAGTATTAATTCAGAAATTCATTTTTATGTTACAAAACACTCTAGACATTATGACAAACTGTCCAGGCCATTCACTATGTAGTTTGATGGTCGATGTATCATCATCATCATCATCATTGTTTATTCAGGGAGAATTGACTGAGCACAGGGCTCTTTTGCAGCAATGCCCTGATTGAGGCTACATAATACATACAACAATACATAAACAAACCATAACAAAACAAAACAGACAAAATAAATAAACAAAACACATTAAACAACTCAGAAATTAAGTATATATAAAAAAAATACATAAAAGTAAAAATAATAAAATCAGAGAATCATTTAAAACAACAGCATTGAGGCACATCCTTAGCATCTAAAAGGCTCTTAAATTGGTTGACAGACAAATACTTGGTAAGTTTCAAATCCACTTGAACAGTGTTCCATTTATGGGAAGCAAAGAACTTAAAAGCTATTTTACCTATATTAGTTTGTGTAAGGGGGATTTCAAGGGAGATGAGGCTCTGTGACCGTGTGTTATGACAGATGGATTTTAATTTTAAAAGTGACATGAGATAATTAGGCAGTTTTCCCACTAAGGCTTTATAAACAAATAAAAGACAGTGTTTTCCCTCGTGTCTGCTAGAGGGGACCAACCAACATTCTTGTATAAGTTACAATGGTGGGTCCTGAAAGCGTCTCCTGTAACAAAGCGAATAGCACTATGGTAAACAGCGTTTACAGCATGAGGTTGCAGTATACATCACCACTTCAATCAGTTAACAGAATCTTCTTCAGTGCCAGCTGTGCTGTTGGTGTTTGCAATGCTATTGAATCTAGCGTATTTACTATTTACTACACTGAACTAGCTGATGTACAAGGATACTTGAATTAATGAAGTAGCCAATTTAGAAAACTAAAGTAGTAAGGTAGTATTGGGTAATACATTTGTATTCATGTATTCTGATATACATATATATATATATATATATATATATATATATATATATATATATATATATATATATATATATATATATATATGTTTATATATATATATATGTTTATATAGATAAGATACATTTTATTCAGTTTTGCTTCCCCCTATTTGCAAACACAAAAGTGCCATGATTTGATCGAGTGCATTTTGCAGGTACACTGGAATTTTCGGACACCCACTCGGACATGTCATATGTCTTCATCAATGACTCATCACAAAGTAGCGTGCCTATGCTGCAAGCATGCATTGATGGAGATCTGGCCTTTGCTAAACGTCTCCTGGAGACCGGCTGCGACCCCAACATTCGGGATATCCGTGGCCGCACTGGCTTGCACCTAGCTGCTGCACGAGGGAACGTAGAGATATGCCGCTTCCTGCACAAGTTCGGTGCGGACCTCTTGGCCACTGATTACCAGGGTAACACTGCCCTACACCTCTGCGGCCATGTGGACACCATCCAGTTCCTGGTATCCAACGGCTTGAAGATTGACATTTGGTAAGTTTATGCACCGTGGCATGTGATAAAGTGTGTCTTTTTTGACCAGAGACAAGCACGATGTTGGCTGTCATCTCTTTGTAATCAGCTGGTTTCTTATATTCCTACAGCAATCACAATGGGTCCACACCGTTGGTCCTGGCTAAAAGACGGGGTGTGAATAAAGATGCCATCCGTCTCCTGGAGGGTCTGGAGGAACAAGAGATGAAGGGCTTTAACAGAGGAGCCCACTCTAAACTCGAGACCATGCAAATGGCTGAGAATGAGAGGTCAGTGATTCTGAGTGTTAGTGGTGGCGCAGAACGCGAAAGAAATTCTGAGCAGAATTCTGTACTTTCAAAAAACACCTTTATTGAATCATCTACAGATATAATTGATAATGATAATAATAACAGTAATAATATAATAAAAGATAATAATGATGATAACATTAATACTTAAAGCAGTAATAATAATGACTTTAGATTTTTCTTATTCATTGAAATGTGGCCTCAGAAAAGATGAGGGATTCTTGAATTTGTTTCTCCAAACTACAATTATGTTTACAATTACAACTACAAAAGTGTTATGAGTGATGGTGGTTATGTAGCCCTTTGGTCCTTTGTGTTGTTGGTGACTGGTGACACATTTGTCGGTGTCATTTGATGCCCTCTCTTCTCATATGTGCAGTGCTATGGAAAGCCATTCTCTGCTCAACCCTAACCTTCAGAATAGCGAGGGGGTGCTATCCAGCTTCCGCACCACATGGCAGGAGTTTGTGGAGGACCTTGGCTTCTGGAGGGTCTTCGCGCTGCTGGTGGTGATTGCTCTGCTATCCCTGGGTATTGCCTATTATGTTAGTGGGGTGCTGCCCTTCTCTGCCG
This sequence comes from Clupea harengus, assembly GCF_900700415.2. Lineage (NCBI taxonomy): Eukaryota > Metazoa > Chordata > Actinopteri > Clupeiformes > Clupeidae > Clupea > Clupea harengus. The sequence goes on from NC_045169.1 coordinate 1,232,339, forward strand.
GCCAGCTGGAGCTGGTACACTGAGAGGTGATCAGACCACACCAACCGAGGGACACAAGTGGGAGGAGGAGGCTGCTGGAGTTACCACGGAAACTGATGTGCAACACGCATAGGTAATAGTAGAGGGAACCTGGGCTTGAGGACGCTTGAGAATGGGCTTGAGTTTATTCATAGGTGCACACATACACGCCAATCAACAAGGCACACGTCCAGATAGATGATCAGAATGTCATAACAATATGGCTATACTGTACTAGGGAGGAATCCAATATCCAAAGCTACTTATTATAGCAATGAATGATTATTATTTCCTTGCTGGCACATCTTCACTCCTCACTATATACCAGTATATAAGAAAATGTTCATTCCCAATTGGGATAGACACCAGTTGTATGAATTGTAATGTCTTTTTTTTATTATTATTCCTAGGGATAGCTCTCTATGTGTGCAAAATGTTCTGTATACAATATGTTTGTAAGTAGTTTTTGATGTAACATAATTAGATCATCATTATGATTTGCCTTTAAATTACAATAAATCTTAAAAATGATATTCCACTCATGGTTTGCCATGTAACCATAGGGAGTTACTGAGACAGCCAGGTCACTGAAACTTGTATAATTAGCCAAACTGAAATATAAGCTGGTAATATGTGAACACTGTTGAGTCTTGTCTTAAACTCAGGCAGGTTCATCTGTAGTTCATTATAGCATAAATTTGTCCGTTATTTTTAGCTAGGTCAATGCTTTTTTTGCACAGAAATCATGTTTGTTCTGTTATGAAATTAAATTGTGGCTTTTCAAAAAAATTATTCTGTTTATTTGTTAAGTTAAGATGGAAAAATGACAGTATTCTTATATCTACTGTACCTTTAATACGTTTTCTGTGGCGACATGAGTTGTGTGTTCACTCACTGCATTCTCACTACTTCCACACCAGAGCCCCATTCTTCATATGCAGATTAGTGGTTTAGCTGGATTACATGATCTCGGATTTTCCTGTTCCTGTTATTGGAGTAGTTGTCAATGCAACGAGCCCATTAGCTCAAACCTTACATCACCAGCCCCAGTCAACCAAGGACAGCATCTGCATAACAGTTCTTACCGTCCAGACGTAGGCCTACTGTTATTAGAGATGAAAGTATCATTTACTAAACAGTCCAGACATAGGCCTACAATTATTTGAGATGAAAGTAGAAAAGTGAAAAACAGAAAACAAAGCAAATAAAGGTCTTTATACACCTTCATGAGCAGTGGTATTAAAACAGCTATGATTTTAAAAGTTGGTGTTGAATTAGGCCTTCACCATTTAATTTCTCACAAACTTATTTCTTTTCATAGCCATGCTTGTTCAGACGATCTTTAAGAAAGTTAGCCGAAAGGCAGAAAAATGCATCATCTTCAACCAATCATGCACTTACTAATTCCATTTTAGAGTCTCTATACATATGCTGTGAACAAGCAACACAGGAGCATGCAGTTATCTCAAACGACTCAACACAGGAGCATGCAGTTATCTCAAACGACTCAACACAGGAGCATGCAGTTACCTCAAACGACTCAATCATCTAGCGATCCTACTCCCATTTTAGGAACTGGGTTTGCCATGCTTTCATTCATTGATCTTCGATAGGTGACATAATCTCGTGTTTGTTAAGCAACATTCATGAATAGGGCCCAGGGCATTACTGAACACCAACATATTGGTATGATTTAATTTTTTTTAGAATGACAAGGCTACACAAGAAGAAGTATTCAGTCTAAAGTTCAAGATTAAAACACAATTCAAAGCATGCATCAGTTTGTTTGGGGTACATTTCCTGAAAATACAAGGTCACGAGATGCAAACAGCAAAGACAACAATAAGAGGGAAAACAATACTAGTAATCTAAACCCAAATACCCAAGCTTCCTACAGGCTATGTCATGGTGCGATCACTGAATACTGAGGAATATGGGCAAATATCTGGGTAAAGATGGGATGGTTTGTATATGCCATTATTCAAGTCAGATACTGAAAACTAATAATGGTGATAGTACATTTTCATTTTCGCACAAACAAATATCACAAAAATGACAGAAAGGTCGATTGAAAGAAATATTCTTTTATCTTCCTCTGTGGTTGTAATGAATTGCTATCCACTAATAGCTATGCTATTGCTATGAAATCAGTGACACTTTATTTGTAGGGTGAGTGCATAGCACATTCTATAAACCTTTTATAAATGCTTCATAATACATCCAGGAATGCATGAATCAACATTAATGCACTATGTTACATTTCTATGGAATACCAGGTTAGGTTTGTGTTTGTTTTGTTTTTCAAAATAAAAGTCCCCTTTCGTAATCATATTTTCCTGTCGACTACAAATGTTGGCCTATTGGCCTGGCCCTTTCTCTGTAATACAAAGTCAAATACTCAGCTATTTCCATACCAAAGAAAAATAATTGAGCGACACAGTCAAGATCAAGTCGACTCAAGTGGCAGTACCCTTCATTGCAATATTTAAAAAGCTAAATGCCTTTAATTATACTTTTGATCATTGTAGAGTCGGAGGGCTACCCTTTATTTAAAAAAAGAATGCAGAACTTTACAATGGAACTCTTGGAATTCAATAAAATAGATATGAAATTGAGGTAGGCCTACTAGCTTAACTGAAATGCTGTCACATAATTGCTCCCAATAAGATGGCCTAAATGATTTTCGTGGCCACAGCCCAGACAGCGACATTTTGTGTCCTCTCTTTAAGCATAATGTATAGGCCGGTCTTCCAATACAGTTTAGTTCTTAGCCTATCAATGAAATAACAGATACAGTATAACAGTAGGATATTTGTCCAGGACCAGTCGTGTGAAGGCAAGTTTTTATTTGAATAATTTCCTTTATTTGCCTACGCCTTAAAATGTTTAGGATCCTTGTCACCATCATTCCCTTCGGTTAATGTAAACACACCTTACTTGGTGATTAAACATATCAAGCACAGTTGGAAATTGATGGTAGGCCTAATTACTCAGATGAACACTCCCCTTCACACACAGGCTGATGCCGGTAGTATGCACAAGCATCACACCACCACAGCACAAAGAAGAAGAGGAAGAAGTATTGTGTGTCACGGTAATGTATGCTGTACATTTCTAAACAGTAGGGAGTAGATGATGTAGGACAGTGGTTCCCAAACTTTTTACAGTGCCGTACCCCTTCAGACATTCAATCTCCAGCTACGTACCCCCCGTTTTTTCCCCATGTTTGTAACCGCCGCCACGCCCCCTCCCCCGCGCACATATTCAGCCTATAACACTTCAAACTGTCAGGGTAGGTCACTAACCTACCTGTAGCTATTTTTGGCAGTGTCATTATTTCGCTGAATATGGGTATACATGAGTATTTCTGGCAATGCGACTTGGCTATTCCGACTATTTAAGATTTCATATCTATTTATAGCTCCGTTTTAAAATGTAATGGACTTTTTCACTTTGAAAACGCAAATCTAATTTTCTCCCCGCGTACCCCCTGAACCACTTTGCGTACCCCTGGGGGTACGCGTACCCCAGTTTGGGAACCGATGATGTAGGACAATTTAGTTATAGATTGGATGCATGGATGTTCAGCAATACATGCACTAGAGGGCAGCTCCACTTGTCCTTCGCTACCATCCAACTCACGTAGAATTCCCGTCCAATCTCCTTCCAGCTGTTCTGTAACAACTGTTTGTCCCTTTCCGGTGGTACTGCTCCGTTTCGTCCATATCCGTAAGCTTTCAGAAAACATGGCAAATATGGACGAAATGAGAACGGACAGTAGGCTCCGTCCACATATGTAACGTTGAGCATAAAAAATACAAATTATTATATTATATTATATTATATCATATTTATTTATTTCATTCTAAACTGTCGTGTTGTATATTTCTGTGTAGTACATTGAGAGCCACTAAACCCGGAGTCAAATTCCTTGTATGTGTACACTTACTTGGCCAATAGACACAATTCTGATTCTGATTAATGAGCCTTAGGGGGAGTGGCAATGGCATCACACAGAATGAATGTAATGTTTGAGCTCTGAGAGTTACAGTTCTCCATTACCACGACCAGTCAACAACAACAAGCACTTGGACAGGAGGGAGAGACTCGTTAAGGTAAATAAATCAGCACACATTATGATTCAGATTGGCATGGAAAATAGGCTTTGCTTAAAATTGTATCAGAGAACTTATTTTGATATGACACCATTTGCTCACTTTGTCATTACCTCAGCTTTAAAAAACTGTATTAAGACTGCTGAATTAATTACTGTTTATTAATTAATCGAATTAGAAATATTAATGAATCTGTTTATTATGAAATAATAATGATTAATATGAAATAATACTTCAAATAAAGGTGCTATTTTCATTCTACTAAGATGTATTTTGTGCTACACGGAAGCATTTCCTCCTCTATTGTTTTATTACAGGGTGAAAAGTAGGTTGACACGAATAACCAGATAGGCCACTTGTTTGTGTGACACATCTATCTTCCCATCATTGGCATAATAATGAGGGATTAGCTTGGGTGGAATACTGGAAACAGTGTAGTGTTTTTCTCAAGCTTTATTCTGACTTAATTATTTCCTGGAAACAACAGTCCGCTTTTTATCATGTTGATATACTGCAAAAAATAGGATAGTCAAATTGATAGTCTTCTGGTCACGAGTGACATTTTTCATAATGTCTATTGTTTTAGCTATGTCAAAGTTATATGCAACTGGGTGACCAGACTGCTTCTGGTAAAGCAGAGCACTTATAAAAAAAATTGCAAGTTTCTATGATTTCTATGATCCTGCTGTAAGCCATGTTAACCATTCTTACTAAATGTGTGCCACATTGATGTCCACTGATGATCCTGGCTGCTTCTTGATTGGCTATTACAACCATTTACGGCTCTTTTGTGCATGCTCATATTCAGCCAATGTTACTTGGAACCTGCTAGTTTTTTTAGACTGACTGCACTGTATCTATCTGGTTGCGTTTGCAGACATGTCATCAGGCACGCACCTGTCTGAGGAGCAGCTCCAGTGTTCCATATGTCTCGCCGTTTTCACGGACCCGGTCTCTACTCCGTGTGGGCATAATTTCTGCATGTGGTGTATTAAAGAGTACTGGGATACCATCCAAAACTACCAGTGCCCTATGTGTAAAGAGAAATTCAGTGTGAGACCTGCACTTAAAGTCAACACAACCTTCAGAGAGGTGGTTGATGACTTCAAGAAGAGAAGCGGTCTAGCCAAACCCGAGGTGCCCTGCGACATCTGTACTGGGTCACGGCCCAAAGCGGTGAAATCCTGCCTTGTGTGCATGGTCTCCTACTGCGAGGCTCACCTGGAACCTCATGAAAGAGTTGCGGTCCTGAAGAAGCACACCCTGATAGACCCTGTGAAGAACATGGAGGAGAGAATGTGCAAGAAGCATGAACGACTCTTAGAGTTCTTCTGCAGAGATGATAAGATGTGTCTGTGTCAGCTCTGCTACGAGGCAGAGCACCAGAACCACAGCACCAGTCCGTTAGACGTGGAGTGCGCCCACAGTAAGGTCAGGAGACTGGGTTCATTTCTTATGTTTAATATCACTAGTGGATTTAAAATGCTTCCTTTAATAACACACATGTTCTCTATCCATAGATTCAGCTGGAGAAGACGTACACAGACACACAGCTGATGATTAAGGAGAGGTTAAATCAGATCAAGAGGATCAGACACACGGTTCAGATTAGCAAGGTGAGCTCACTTAAAAATGTAAATGTTAAAAGAGTTCATGGCATGAGCTGCAAAAGCCACATAATTACAGTAACCAAAACCCTACACTCAGTGATAGGTCACATTTCTCGCGAAACCAGCTTATACAGGAAACAAACGTTGGCATAATTTATAAGACCTGAAATTGTTTGGCTTGTGCTGGATAATTCGCCCTACCGTACGTTAGTTGCAAACTGTGCAATGTGAAATGTTATGTAAGTATTATTGTTTGTATGTTCTAATTCATTTCTCTATGACCTTGTTAGAAAACCACCGAGAGGGAAATAGCAACTGGTTCTGAAGTCTTTGACACCCTGATACATTCAGTTGAGCAAAGCCAGGCAAATCTGGCAAAGGAAATGGAAGGGAAGCACACTGAAGTACAGAGACATGCAGAGGAACTCATCAAAGAACTGGAGCAAGATATTATACAGCTAAAGGAGAGAAACACTAAACTGGAACAGCTCTCACACACCGAGGACTACGTCCATCTCCTTCAGGTTGCTCTAAGCTCTTTCTTTCAGTGAGTTCACAGAATTAGTGAGCAACACTTCAAAGCTACTTTTCAGTCCATAATATCTCATTTCCCCCTCTGTGCTGTAGGTCTACCCATCAATGTGCAAAATTCCAGAGCACAAGGTCTTCAGTGAATTTAGCATCAATACTGACCTATGCATGGCTGCCCTGTGGGAAGCTATGTCTGAGCTGAAACAATCATTTCAGAAAGAGATTGACAGCCTCTCTGGCATACGTGAGTCCACAGTGATCATCAGTGAATCTAGCACTCATATGCATGTGCTTTGATTGTGTCAGAATTCAGTGAAAAATAAAACATGAAATTGGTGAGGGAGATATATCTTGTCAAGTAACACAAGCTCTTTTATTTTTTCACAGAACTGAAGAGGATTCAGAAATATAAAGGTATTTATGTCTTTATGCATGGATAGATGCATAAATCTATCTGCACTTCCCAATGCCCTCAGAGAAGTGTTAGCAACAGATGCTAGCACCCTTGGGTTCAGCCTCCTTCACCACCACGTCTGCCTCCCATGAAGGAGACTACAGCTTTGATCCCAGTCAGGACTGTGCGTCTGAAAACGCAGATTACAATAGCATAGTCACAAGAAAACATACTGAATAATTTAGAAGTTCAAAAGTTCAAGTTGTGCTAAAACCAGCTAGGAGGTTACACACAGTGTAAGGATCCAAATACGCTGTTCAAACGGTAGCAATAGGAAAGAAGTGGAATACATGAGAAGCACATGCACAGGGTGCATTAGAGTACAGGGATATGATTGGGCAGATACAGGGAGCATTACATCATAGGGATATGATTGGTCAGGTACAGAGTGCATTACATCATAGGGATATGATTGGGCAGGTATAGAGTGAATTAGAGTATAGGGATATGATTGGGCAGGTATAGAGTGCATTAGGGATATGATTGGGCAGGTATAGAGTGAATTAGAGTATAGGGATATGATTGGGCAGGTATAGAGTGCATTAGGGATATGATTGGGCAGGTATAGAGTGAATTAGAGTATAGGGATATGATTGGGCAGGTATAGAGTGCATTAGGGATATGATTGGGCAGGTATAGAGTGAATTAGAGTATGGGGATATGATTGGGCAGGTACAGAGTGAATTAGAGTATAGGGATATGATTGGGCAGGTACAGAGTGAATTAGAGTTTAGGGATATGATTGGGCAGGTATAGAGTGCATTAGAGTATGATTGGGCAGATACAGAGTGCATTAGAGTACAGGGATATGATTGGGCAGATACAGGGAGCATTACATCATAGGGATATGATTGGTCAGGTACAGAGTGCATTACATCATAGGGATATGATTGGGCAGTTACAGAGTGCATTAGATCATAGGGATATGATTGGGCAGTTACAGAGTGCATTACATCATAGGGATATGATTGGGCAGGTATAGAGTGAATTAGAGTATGGGGATATGATTGGGCAGGTACAGAGTGCATTAGAGGATATGATTGGGCAGGTACAGAGTGCATTAGAGTATAGGGATATGATTGGGCAGGTACAGAGTGAATTAGGGATATGATTGGGCAGGTACAGAGTGCATTAGAGTGCAGGGATATGATTGGGCAGGTACAGAGTGCAAGAACAGGGTTTGGATTAGGTGACTCTGGGAAAAGCATGGAGTAAGGTTACATTGTCGGAGCGGAGGCAGATGGGAACCGGCTTTGTTCGCCAGCAAGAAGGGGAAACTAGACGAGCTGCAGTGGCTGGCAATGTTGAGGAGAGGAAGATCAGCTGGAGAGAGTTGTGGGCTATGGATGCTAACCTCATTAAATTAATTGTTGGAGACACTTGGTGCCCTAGTTTGGCAGCGGACAGAGGGGATTCATCATACGGCGCCTGCCATGAATTATTTTGCACGCACAAAATCAAACAAGCTTGTTCTGTAAATACTTCCAAACCCAAACACAAAAAATTTCACTTGTAAATAAAGCGTTTCAAGGCAAGAGTGAAATGGTCCCTGCTTATGAAACAACAGCGTTGCTGCTTAGCCTATGTTATAAATAGCCAGATAGACATATACATAGCAGTGTATATTTGTAACAGTGTGTATGTGTAGCAGTGTATATGTGTAACAGTGTATATGTGTAGCAGTGTATATGTTGAGGAGGAATAGGAAAGACGGAAATTGCCGGGACCAAAGTGGGCTGCCAGTCCGACCTTGACGATTTGTGTAAATCCATAAAAGCTATACAACATATGATGTTTTTCATGTATATTCTACGTATCTATTAACCTCTATATCCAACTTTTATTTTTGTCTTTCTTTTCCCCTCAGTGGATGTGACATTGGACCCGTACACAGCCCACCCAGAGCTTGTGCTGTCTGCGGACATGAAACAGGTTGCATTCGGAAGCAAGCGACAGAGACTCTTTGACAACCCACAGAGATTTGATTCTGCTGTTTCTGTCTTAGCGAAGGAAGGGTATCGGTCAGGGAGATTTTACTATGAGGTGCAGGTCAAGGGGAAAACTGAATGGGATTTGGGAGTGGCTAGCGAGTCAGTTAACAGAAAAGGAGTGATTAGACTGAGGCCTGAGCATGGATACTTTACGCTGGTCTTAAGGAATGGGACTGAGTATACTGCTGCCGCCAGTTCCTCCATCCCCCTCACCCTCAGAGAGAACCCTGAAAAGGTTGGAGTGTTTGTGGATTATGAGGAAGGCACTGTCTCTTTTTATAATATAGAAGCCATGACCCAAATGTACTCTTTTACCGGTTTCTCGTTTACTGAGAAGCTCTATCCATACTTTAGCCCTTTTCTTAGTGATGGAGGTCGTAATACAGCACCCCTCATCATCACTACTGTCAATGAGTCTGAGTGGTTTCGGGTTTAATACCACCACTGTCTTGTGAATATAGCAAACATTCACATTCCATAGAAAATGGTTTAACCTGATATCCAACAAATGGATCCAGACATCCTCTACCAAATCTAGATACATCCTTCTGCTCCTGACTTAAATAATATATGGCCCATCCCAGCCAATCTTTCCCAAGTGCCCATTTAGACAAACTGTGAGAAGCTAATTAGTGCAGGTGATCTGATCATACCTTTTTCCACAAGTTGACACGGTTCCTTGGGGTCGAAATACCACAAGGATCAAGCACCATAGCACCCTTCTCACCCAGTCTAAAACAGCTCTGTTCAGAGCGGCTGGTTTGAGTGCCTGTTCCTTTAAATGATCATTTTAACTTTGAAATTCATGATGCCCAGAGGTCTTTTGCTTGTTTAATAAAAAAAACAGACTCATTTAGTTGTGGTGTTGTGTTACCTTGGTGATGGAGTCAGGGATAATGGTTGATGAGCTGTCCTCGTATGAAAATATTGGACGAGATGTAGATAAACTCAGTAACAGTAACAAACCGAATAGCCTTTTAAAAAAGCAGATATCGTATTTTGTTACCTTGGTGATGTTGTGTTAATTTGGTGGTTGCCAGGGATGAAGGTTGACAAACTGTCCTGATCCAAAAATACTGGACAAGGCACAGAAACTCAATCTTTTCAATCTGCATTTCAAATTAGCCTCTGCCTGATGAAAATGTGCCCTGATCATGGTCATGTCAAGATCATTTGTTGTCAACATATCTCAATAAAAAAAAACTGGCCAAAATAAACACAATGTGTATGGATGTTTATTTACCGTCATAATCCAAATTGGATGATTATTAAAGCTAATTTATTGCAAGGAACTATTAGCATGCTATGCAACAGAACACTTACCTCACTTCAATAATGCCAGTGGGTCTGGCGGACATTCCCAAAGGTTCATTTTCAAGCAGAATGACATGAATCACATCACATGTTTTATGAGCTAGGCAGCCCAAAACAAACTGACCAGGTAGTCTTATTTTAGAGTTTTTGGGGTGGTAGGCACTCTCGATACCCAAATGTAAGACTGAAAGAGTGAGTTCTTGATAATATGTCTCCTTTAACATCATCTTAGAGCTAAACACAGCATCACATTTTTGTTGTTGCCCACCCACACAATTCAAATGCCCACCCAAAGATGACATCCTACTTCTGGGTATCTGTAGGCTTAATATTTCAAGAAAATAATAACATTATGACTATGGATTATTTTAAATTAAAAGAGGTACTGATATATGGGTAATTATATTTAAAATGCAGGTAGATGTTGCAAAGGAATACAAATCAGTGCCTACAGGTGAGAGTAACAGCAACCATTATTCTTCCATGACAGTCACCACTGTTGTAGTATATATGCTCAAGACATCTTTCCCATAAACCACAGGTGTAGATCTCCACGTTTCCAAGCTGATAACACAAGGCTACATTTTCGAAAGTTTAAAGTGCATTTGGATCAGTTCGCATCTTTTTTTCCCCCCCCCTATTTGCTGTCTATGCAGTGAAATCGGACACCTTTTTTCAATTGAATCTCCACCCCTCTCCTCTCTAACGAAACGCCGTCAAATTCCTTAAGTCTTCAGTACGTCTTTGTTCATGGCGAAGTGTTAAATTTGCATAGCCTAGATTACATAGGCTACCCGCTGTTTATCGAGTTTAATCATCTTGACCAAATATTTTTCAAATGACTTTTAGAAATCATGCCACGTAGGCTAGGTCTACTCAGCTTTTGGGACTAACTTGAAGAACTGAAACGTCGAGGGTTGAGAATACGATAAGGAGTTGTGTAGGCTATGTAGCGGAGACCAGGAAAACTAAAAAGTTTGAAACCCGCTGTAACGGAAATAGCCTAATGAAACAATCTAATCTCTTATATATACCCGGGAAGCAGGGTGGAAAATCCGAGTCATAAGGGGATCACTGGCGACTAACGGTAAGAGTTTGCCCTGCCAGTTCACAAAGATTGATTTTACCGCTTTGAAACATACTTTGCGAGGCTACTGTCTCTGGCTACATCGTTACACATAGCATACAGGCCTAATGGTTTTATTTCTTTAATTCCCTCTTATCAAACATCAAGACTGTTCTGTAGGAAACGGAGAACTTGTCCTCCCGTTTTATATGAACATATTTTAGCCATGCCCAATATCAGCCATGCCCAAGCAAAAACTGAAAGGGGTCAACTTTGAAAGAACATTAGGGGAGGTGTTGCAACCACTGGGCATGCCTTTACGTCCACTACCGATTTGCACAGATTTACACCTCAACACCTTAGAGGGACAGGAACTTATTCCCTGAGGTCTTGAACAGTTTTGCTGGTTGGTTTAAGTAAACATCAGCTAAATTAAACTCCATGGACATGAGGTAGTGTAGCCTATTGTGCTGGGAAAACGATGTTTTGTCGTTGGCATCCATTCAGTCATTCTGTAAATTATTTCTAGGGATGACATCTCAGTCTATTTCTCTTGTTTTGTAGTTGACCTGGGCTTCACTGGCCATTTAAAGGCAGGCCCTACACTAGGCAGAAATGCATCATTAAATATTTTGTGTAAAAGTGGCATATTGCCTATACCAACATATTACATATCCTGAGCATATTGTAAAAATATGTCGTATTTTGTATTGTCAGACCTGTCGGTATTCAGTGTGGTCTAGAACCACAGTATTCAGATTGATAATTGATCATTAGTATCAATCCATTTTATTTCATAAACGATGGATCGTCAAGATGGCCTAGCCCATGTTCCAAATGCTTAGATCAGCATATAAAGCAGTAACAGCAGTCTAACTTACAACTTACTGAATCAAGGAGGTATATGTTTCTGACCATACTCTACCTCATTAGAAACCTAACTTTCTGCTCAGTTGATGTTAGGATTTCATTTGTGGTTGGCTGGTAGGCTGGTAGGCCTTTTGTCCAAATATGATATATAATTGTATTTACTATCTCAAGTATCTTTTGAAACCCCTTCCACAGCCATGTAATTGTGATCACATTTCAAGGCTTTACTGTCACAATACCATACCTTGCTGATTGGCAATTGAAAAGGACACTAGGGTGCTTTGCAGAGCAGCAGTATGTGTACTTAAATCACCATTTATCATATTCATGCAATGTTTCTGTTGCCTTCCACCAAACTCTCCCCTCTTCACAAAGGTGCTGTCCATCCTCAGCTTTTATTATTATTATTATTATTATTATTATCAACAGCCTTGACACAGGTAAAACAAATGACGTGGTTAGTGTAGCCACTACCATCTGACAAACCCCCTTGCTTTGAATAATCAACTAAATATCATAGGGGAGGGGAGGGCTCTGATGTTTATAAAACACACCTGTGGCCCTGAGGCCTTTAGGGTTCAGTTCATCATCAGTGCTTCTCCCAGACCACTGTGGGTCATAACAGGTGGATGGAACTGCAGGGGTGCTAGATGGGAGTTGGAGTAGCTGCTCTGTCGGCATGGTTGGCAGACACACGGCTATTTATTCTGTTGCTCGTTCACAAGTCAAGTCTGTTTGAAAAGTAGGTTCATGCTAGTTTCAAGTAGTTCATGCTGGTTCAGATGTTCCAAAAGTATATACTGGACGCAAAGTTCTGAGTTACTGCTGTTTACAGACGGAGGTAAAAGGAAGTAGCAGTTATTTCAGTCCTGTACACAAGATTTCCACAAAATCCAGTCAAATGTGCAAGGAATGTGCTTCTATTTATGCTCCAAACTTTAAACTTTAATTTGATTTTCCAGCAAATGAAAATTAGGTTTTTTTTACATTTTATGAACTAGATGGCACTCAAATGTGTGTAATCACACAGGTGTTTTCATGCTTTTCATAGTAATGTATCATTTTATTCACCAAAGTGGCATTAAATAGAATTGCCCCCTTCAACACTCAATTACTCAATTACTGCCTTGATTCTAAACTATATTAGCTCATGCTTAATAAATATCAAGAGGATACAGTAAGTACATCAGACTAACTTTGAAACATCTTACAGCTCCTCAGCCAGGTACTTTCTTAAATTGTCCTAGCAATAGCCAATTGTCATTTGCATCAGTGAAATAGTGACTGCTGGATGCTGGCTTTACATGTGAACTTTCAAAAAGGAAACCCATACCTGAAACGACTTGTGTGTGCTAGACCTTGTCTGTAACACAAGTATCACCCTCAATCCCTGTTCTTGAGCCACTGGGTTTCACCTTCAGGCAGCAAAGTTGGTGTCAGAACAACAAAGTTAATAATGGACCAGCTCATCCTGTTCTCTTTGGGAGTTTGGCACCTGTTCAGGAGACTTGCAGACCTGCAGTAGATCACAGGCTCAGACATGATGTGCTCTTCTCCTTCTAGGGCTAGAGCTACGAGTTTAGTTGACAACCATTCTGTCTTTCTCTTGTTTTCGCCCTATGGTCACATAGCTACTCTCACAAACAGCTAAAAGTTTTTGGTCTAATGAGCTCAGTGACCTACAAGTCTCTCTACTCTACTTCTTGTCCTTGTAGCTATTTCAGAGATTTGATACTGGAGGTGGAGAGTAATCAATAATCAAGGCAAGAGAATAAACAAGCATGGAGAATTGTTATATGTATCATCCCATGATAAAATAATTAATTGTTTTTAAAATAATTGATTCAGCATTTCATTTAAATCAAAAATGACTGTAAGACTGCTGTGGATTTGATATACATAGAACTTGGGTGTAATTACAGGGTGTCATTTGGTATTCTTCACAGGGCCAAAATTGACTGGAGAACTTTGACAGTTGTGTCACCTCAACAGATCAACCATATTGTCAAGCATGGTCACTCAAAGATGGCAAGGTCACATGCAGGGCAAGGCAAGGCAACTTTATTTATATAGCGCATTTCATGCACATGTGCAACTCAATGTGCTTTACATATACAATAACAGGAAAGACAATAAAGCATTAAGGTTAAATAAATAAATAAAATAAAAATGATACAAAATAAGAGTAAAGTGAAACAAGTAAAAAGAAGAAGACCATGCCTGTTCATTGCCTATGACAATTGTGTGTTAAAAGCTTTCAGCAAAATGTTCTCTGCGTTATGGTTAACTGTAGGTATATTCTATCATTTATAAGTTTAACTGTCTATCTGCATATGCTTAAAATGTGATTCGAAAATTATTCTATAATTTGCAATTACAATTCTACAATCTATGACTTGCACTTGTTTTAACACATTGTAGTAAAATATTCAGATATCTTAGCACCTTGACAGTAACATGCTTACATGAGTCATATAATGATGCAATAAAATAGTAATGTAATTAGTTTCTATCAGTCAGATTGTTTAGCAACTTGACAGGAACATGCTGGACAAAAACACCCCTTCTTTTTTTGGTATCTCGTTCAGTCTTAAAGATTCAACCTGAGAGGTGTCACTGCATTTAAGCATTATTTTAACAGTTACAGGTCATTTTACTGGATTCCCTCATTTTTACATGCATGAAGGTGTGTGACTGTGTTTCATTTGTTAGTTATTAATCATAATTAACCCTATTGTTTTCGTTCTCATTCTTCTTCTTCCTCCTCTTCTTCTCGTCTATAACAAACAGCAAAAACCATAAGGCCTAAAAACACCTAAACTGCCAGTTGAGTTTTAAATTGGCAGTTGAGTTTTAAATTGGCAGTTGAGTTGTAAATTGGCAGTTGAGTTGTAAACTGGCAGTTGAGTTGTAAATTGGCAGTTGAGTTGTAAACTGGTAGTTGAGTTGTAAACTGGCAGTTGAGTTGTACATTGGCAGTTGAGCTGTAAATTGGCAGTTGAGTTGTACATTGGTAGTTGAGTTGTAAATTGGCAGTTGAGTTGTACATTGGTAGTTGAGTTGTAAATTGGCAGTTGAGTTGTACATTGGCAGTTGAGTTGTAAATTGCACTCATTACTCAGGGACATAAAATGACCTTAAGGTGGTGCTGTAATCAAGTTTACATTTTTGCAATTATCTCAAAAACGGTATTGCTCAAAATTGTTTTGTCATTTTAATCTCTCAAGTCTTCTGCTCTAAAAATGTCTCATTTTCCCACCATTTTCAAAAAATCGAAACTAGTCGGAGGCCGTTCATCCAATTCTCATGGAATTTCGGAATATGCTGACAGTAAGATGTAGTAGATGAAAGTAGACGTCTGTTATAATGCATCCCATCCAAGACCATTTGTCAGATTCTTCTGAAATGTAGTGTGAAGCATGTTCACACAAGTCCATGTTTACAAAATGGGTTTAAAGAAAATTCAAACCATCATTAAGAAATATTCAAATACATCATAGCAACATGACCTGCACTGAGAAGATAAACTTTGCATGTGTCCTCATAAAATCAGTACGAGCAACACTGCTTTCAGCAGTATTTCAGCAAATGCCTTAATTTCATTATGAAATGATTACATTGCTTGGAGCCTTGACAATAGAAACAGTTTGAGTGAGTGAGTGAGTTTGGCAGATGAAAGGATGCTCTAAGGAGCAGTGGGTTAGGTCCACATCATGATATGAAAGGATGAAAGGATGCTCTACGTAGCAGCGGGTTAGGTCCACATCATGACATGAAAGGATGCTCTACGGAGCAGCGGGTTAGGTCCACATCATGATATGAAAGGATGCTCTACGGAGCAGCGGGTTAGGTCCACATCATGATATGAAAGGATGCTCTACGGAGCAGTGGGTTAGGTCCACATCATGATATGAAAGGATGAAAGGATGCTCTACATAGCAGCGGGTTAGGTCCACATCATGATATGAAAGGGTGCTCTACGGAGCAGTGGGTTAGGTCCACATCATGATATGCTGGAGGTCCCCAGCTTGAGTCCCCACATAAGCTCCACCTTCTGAACAACTGCTGAAATATAACCTACACTGCGGCATCAGTGAGATTACAAATAGCAATGATTTTCTCAAATGTTGGTAATCTCCCAAGTTTTTACTCTGTTTTAGTTGATCAGGGACTTCAAAGTCTGTATCACCAATTTTCAGTGCCATATCTCAAATATGAAGGATCTAAACATAATTTTTTTTTTAACTGCAATCATTCATCGGAGTATGTCTTTCCTGGTGGTTCATTGGTAAGGTGTTTGTCTTTCAGTCCGAAGGTTCAGTGTTCAAGGCCTGATCCTACCACGGTATGTCCTGTCTCAATCTTTGAATCTCAATCTCAATTTTCAAATCCAAATTGGGAGAGCTAGTAATTTATACATTGTGAAAAAAGCCTTGTATGGTTACACTAAAGGCCTGATGAAGTGGCACCTATCCCTATCCTGGTTCATAAGGGTGTCAGGTCTGTCCCTATCCTGGTTCATAAGGGTGTCAGGTCTGTCCCTATCCTGGTCCTAAGGGTGTCAGGTCTGTCCCTATCCTGGTTCATAAGGGTGTCAGGTCTGTCCCTATCCTGGTTCATAAGGGTGTCAGGTCTGTCCCTATCCTGGTCCTAAGGGTGTCAGGTCTGTCCCTATCCTGGTTCATAAGGGTGTCAGGTCTGTCCCTATCTTGGTTCATAAGGGTGTCAGGTCTGTCCCTATCCTGGTTCATAAGGGTGTCAGGTCTGTCCTTATCCTGGTTCATAAGGGTGGCAGGTCTGTCCCTATCCTGGTCCTAAGGGTGTCAGGTCTGTCCCTATCCTGGTTCATAAGGGTGTCAGGTCTGTCCCTATCCTGGTTCATAAGGGTGTCAGGTCTGTCCCTATCCTGGTTCATAAGGGTGTCAGGTCTGTCCCTATCCTGGTTCATAAGGGTGTCAGGTCTGTCACTATCCTGTCAAAGAAATGCAAAAACTTCCCCACTCTTTCAGCCCCTCGCTCAGTTTTGATAATTTGTCAAACTGATGCAGTGGGTGGAGTTAGGCTCAGAGCTGGGGGTGAACTTACACTTTAAATAATGGAGGACTAATGCCTTTGAAGATAGTTCATAATATATTTAGCAAAAGAGATAGACAGACAGACACTTTATTGATGCCGAGGGAAATGTACTAACATTTACACTGCCTGCATCTCTTTCACAGAAACCCCTTCACCTTGTAAACCTCCATACCTCTACACAGCTGTGGAAGACAGATGGAGGGAGAGAAGGAGCGAGAGAGGGAGAGAGGGGAAGAAAAAGAGAGTGATGACATGGAGGACGGCACAGAGGGGGCAGCACTACTGTGGGAGAAGAGCTACCCTGAGGATGAGCTTGGCTTACCCATCATGCATTGGGAGGCTCTGGGCCTGCGGATCGAAGAACTCGAGAAACAAGAGGAGGAGAGGAGAGAAAAGGAGGTTGGATTCAAGCCGATGTTTCAAATGTTTAAACTCTTATGTTCGAGCATTAGAAATAATATATTCTAATGAGTTTCACAAACATCTCTATTGTAAACACCAGCCTGAGCTCATTAGTGCTTCTTGATGAGACGATGACCCCGAATTATAGCATGCCAAGTGGCCATGGGACCTATAATACATTGACCTCACTTGCACTGAATCTGTCATGGCAACATGTACGTCTCTGAAGCATGTCTGACCTTTTTCAGGGTGTTGGAAGACTTCCAGACTGGATAAAGCGTCAGGATCTGGGAATCCACAGAGACACCTGGGAAGACGGAGACGCCCTCAATAGCCGCGTGACTGCGCTCACGTCACGGTAGTACACATGCATCACTGCTGTGACGCCTCTACTATCTAATCCAGATGTGTCATTAACTCCTAATGGAGATTTGCTCTTGGTCTTATTGTTATGGTATTCTTTCTGTATGTGTTGGAGTAGTGGAATCATAACATGTTTAACATAGAGGAGAGAGGGCTAGATGTACGTAAGCCAGAATAGCAAAGAATATTCAGAATCAGAATCAGGTTTTATTGGCCAAGTAAGTTTGCACAAACAAGGAATTTGACTTGGTAAAGTGACTCTCATATTTAAGCAGTGTATACAATTCAGGATTGATCCCATATTTGTCATGAGGTACAGTATGTGTTTTTGATGTCTTACCCATTGAATTATAAAACAAATGTATGAGGAAATCTCACTTTGCATGTCCCCAGTTTTCAGAGTCATATGAATCTGCAGCTGTGCTTCATCAATGATAGTGAAAGCGAGGAGGACGATGTCAAGGAAGAAGTAAGAGAATCAGCTTTCACATATTTCTTCTGAGCTAATATGCTAATAATATTTGTTACAAAGCATTTGTGGTATGTTGCCCGTACATATACATACATATACACTCTTTGTAGACAAGGGAAGAGGTTGGATACTGGTGGTATTACTTGCGTTGTTTATCCAAAAATTTGAGTCCATTTAATGAGTTATTTAATGGCCACCTATCCGGATGTCCTTCCGTGAGAGTTTGATGTAAGTAGATCATTACTATAACTAGCTAAACTGTCTTGCATTGCTGCTTAATATCCACTCTGCTGCCAGTGTAGTTGGAATACTTGTATCTGGAGAGCCCCCACACACAAAACCATAGACAGCAGAATAATCCTTGTCTTAAACTGCTGCTAATATCAGTGCACCACATGTCCAAATCCCAAAGGAATAAAAGGACTCACTCTAGCCACCCAAATCACACTAAACCTTTCAATGCATTCTTGAAATATTTTACATCGTTTTAAAACAGTTAAAAATCAGTACCCCCCTCACGAACGCCTGTTTATTATTATTATTATTATTATTATTATTATTATTGTTGTTGTTGTTGTGATTATTATTATTATTATTATTATTATTATTACTTTGCTCAAGAAAGTGTCAATGCTACTTTGTGTTATTTTTGATCTGCGTTGTCATGTTCTTCTGATATGCTCCTCTGAAGACTACCAAGAGGGCAGGAAAGAGGTTGGCACAGCCGGCTTCTCCAAAGGCCACTAGAAATAAGAGCAAACCAACAGGTTTCAAGATGGAAGTCAGAGCTGCTCTGAATGCCCTCAGAGATAAACTGTGGACGGAACAGAAACAGGAGGTATGTGTTTGTGTTTTAGATTCATGTGCTGTGTCATCCCCAGTATTCAGAGTTGTTTGGGGAATTTTTTTCCAATGCATATGTTTTAAACCAAAAAGAATCTCTGACACTGGTACCATGTATCAACCTGGTCTCTGTGCTTTTTGTTTTGGCTAGAACTCTTCACTTCATAAGAAACTGAATAAGAAGAAGCCACTTGGCTGGAGTGAGTTACAGAAGCTCAGCCTCAAGGAGCTCACGGCATTACGGACCTCACTCAGCAAAGACATTCAAGGTGAGAGGCTATCGAGTCTCCTCAAAATACTGACCACTGGGTTAATGGCATTACTGGCCTGCAGGATTTAGTTGGTTTGCAACAGTGATATCATTAAAGCATTCAGAAGGTGACAGTTAGTGTGTATTATAGTTATCTGCTGTGTGGTTGTTAGACGCCTTCATAGGGAGGAAGACTGGAATACATTTCCACATTGTTAGACATTCTGGTTCATCAAGTACATTTTCATGTCCTAAGCACGGTTCAGTTTTATTTAGCAATATTCTTAATGCATGATTGATTTATAAACCACTTAAAGATGACCAGGTGTTGACAACTTTAAACTTGAATGTGATGCTTGTATTTGTGTGTTCGCAGACCTTAGCTCAGAGCTAGTTGGTCGCCTTCTGTCACGGGACCAGCTGAAGACGGAGCAGGATGCGATGCTTCTGGAAGTGCAAGACATGACAGCACTCTGATGCTGGCACCTTCAGACTGCTGCTAGAACAAAACAATCTTACTGTGAAAAGCTTAATCGGTCTTAAAGACTTGGAATTGCACAGCGTTTTTTTTAAAACATTTCTTCATAAGGGAACTTTTTCAGAATGTTGACTGCATGATGTATCAGGGCACGTGCCCTATATTAATCCTTCTCTATATTTTATTGCTCTGGAAACTCTTTTTTTGAGAAATGACATGCTCGCAAACATACCTCATATCACCTGGTTATACTGGCCACCTTCCGTTCCTTTGGGACTATAATAATTACACAATCATTAAAGACACAAGAAATAACTTCAAACCTGCCAAACATTTTGGTTCTTGTGATCCTGCATTTAAAAGGGAAGGGATTAACAATATTGTTCTTTCTTTTGCTTGAGCAGTGGTGTCACACATTGCCTGATTGTTTTTTTATTGTTATTTTATATTTCAAAAACATGCAACTGAGCTGATATTACTGTCGAAGATGGTTTTACATTCTTGTATTATCTCAACAAATATATGTTTTAATGACTCAAAACTCTGGAGATAAAGGGAAAAACATAGATAGAAGCTTTCTAATGACTCAAAACTCTGGAGATAAAGGGATACACATAGATAGCAGCTTTCTAATTGTAATGAAAGCACTGTGTCAGCCATCGCCAACAAGAGCTTTTGCTATGGTCACATGATGAAATGTGGGCCAACACTATTTAGGGCCAACACAGCAGTGTATGTGGGTGTATACATTGTCAAGCAGGTCATGACTGATTTTGTGTGTTATTGTCAATGATTTGTACAGTCTTGTTTTGTATTCCTTTAATAAATGAGAGGTTTTGCCCGTGTATCCATGAGTACTGTAGTATGGTCATTAACTTTAATGGCAGTGTTGTGGCGTAGTGAACTACATGTAATTAAACTAATAGTTTAACTACATTTTGCAGTAGCTTGCTGGTTCAACTACATTCATATCTGCATGGTGATTCAAGTAGTTACATTTCTTTTTGCCATTTGTTGTGTAGTTAATTACTGAAACTACAAACAATTTTGGACCATAAAAGGAAATGATGT
This sequence comes from Clupea harengus, assembly GCF_900700415.2. Classification (NCBI taxonomy): domain Eukaryota; kingdom Metazoa; phylum Chordata; class Actinopteri; order Clupeiformes; family Clupeidae; genus Clupea; species Clupea harengus. Next base: position 1,253,263 of record NC_045169.1, read on the forward strand.
TTTTCCTGTTTTAGTTGTCAGATAATACAAAACCCAGATTTGTTTACAACAAAAATATAACATTCCTTTTTGTAAAACTAAAATGTAATGTATTAGGTTTCAATTGGTCATACGTATTGATTATTGCTATTTATTACTAAATGTTCTGAGAAGGTGTTTTATGCTATTTTAGAAGTTACCTGGCTAACTGAGTAATCCTGCTTGGTGCAATACCCCCACATGGACTCTAGTTTCTGGAAGACAGGTGTCTTTCCCATGAATAGTGGGGTATTTCACTTTATTTTTTTGGTTTATGTAAGACAGGTGAACAAATCTGTACTTAACTTTTAACTTCTTAACTGTACTTGCAATAAACTTAATTGAGTGGTATTTTTTGTGGGCATGCAACATTTTTTGTATTATATGTTGTATTACATTTTGTACATTGTCAATCATTTTGTATAAAGTAGTTTGAACTACTTTTTAAAGATTTCTCCCAAGACAACTGTGACTTTTTACATGAAACATGTTTAATTTTAAACATCCAGGAAATAAATCTTAAGGCAATGTGACAATAAAATAAGTACTACTCAACTTTTTCCAGTATGAAGTAATTGGTAGCTTTCAAAGTAGCTTCCCCAACACCAACAAATACAAAACATATTGTTTAAATTAAGTATTGAATTGCAAGTATGCATAATGAGCAGATTATTATCCAGCATTGAGTCACTGTTCTAGATTTTGCAATATTACTTTTATGTTCAGTTTATGTTATTCACTTATGTTACACAGTGGAGGCTCCTAGACATATAAGAATGTTTCTGAAATGACCTTTCAAGCACACTTCTGTATTGAATTGGATTGGATAATATGACATTGTCTTGGAATGGAACCATATCTACTGTAGCTCCATGTTGCATTTTCATGTGGGTTAGGGTTAGGGTTAGGGTTAGGGTTTAGTTAGGGTTAGGGTTAGGGTTCATTGGGTGATGCATCCTGGATGTTTAAAATGAAACATGTTTCATGTAAAAAGTCACAGTTGCCTTTGTCTTCCTTTAAAGAAAATGACCACTGCTGGATCATTACATGTAGTATTTCAAGTCCTATAGCATTGCCTTTTCTCCCCTTTCTACTAAAGCCTTGTTTTTGTGCCCAGTTTCTTTACTCTGCCATAATTTACCACTGTAGTACATGTCATTTTCAATTCCCACCTTTAGCACAGCCCTTCTCTGTATCTATCTTTCACCAGAGATTTACAATGTGTTTGTAACTTAAAATTCACTTTTAAAAACATTTAAACTACTGTGTTAGGGAACATAGCATTCATTCTGGTGGAAAGAGAACTGATGCACTGGCCTCTCACGTTCTCTCTTACACGTGCACAAACCCTCATGCTGTGTTTTACCATCACAGTGTCTTTCGTGTTCTACAACAAATGTATTTTCAGTGTGGCCCCAAGCAGTATCAGAACAGTTGCTTTTCTCAAAACGTAACATTTCTACCAGGAAAATACACTCACTTCCTTTGTACTAGTTTTCCATTAAGGTTTGGTGATGTTGTTCCAGAGGGAGTAGTTATGGTCATTCAAACCATGCCACATATGCTCTACCAACTGAGCTGCAATATCTGTTATAAATAAACCATTACTCAAACTGAGGTTATCTGGATAGGGATAAATGAATGAACTTGTATGCATGTTTGTGTGTGTGTGTGTTTTGCCTAGGCTGCCTTGGCAAGTATTTATGGTTTCAAATAGACAACTCAGCACAAACAGAGGAAAGGAAGGAGACAGGGGGAGGGACAGGAGTGAGAGCGGAGGGAGGGGGGGGGAGGGGGAGGGGGGAGGGGGGGATTGGTGTGATGTGCCAAGATAGGTGAGGGCAGTCTGTGAAAGTCAGGTGGAGGCACAATTGTGATCTTGAGTGAAAGGGCAACACTAGGAGGACACCATTTCTGTGCCCCAAACATTCTGGGTTTACCTCTGCCATTTGCTTTGCTGAAGTCAGCCATCCTCCTGCCGGAGGGCATTGTTGGCTTTGATCAGACTGTGACGAGGGCGTAGTGGAACAGAGGACACAGGTAGGATTACAGACACACACACCGTCACCATGTCAAGTGATACAGGTATTTATGTGCTCCTAATTGTGGTCAGGAAAGAATTTATTGCAGTATTAGATATATTGCAAATGCAAATGGTTCTCTGATGACCGCAATCTATGAATAACAAAAGGCTGTTGTAGGCATCTGTAAATGTTCTCCATATTTATGTTTAGTAAGTCTACGTTTGAAAACTCAACAATAGAACAGAAGCTCTTCAGCGCAGTGTAAACTGATCATTTAGCCACATGCTTACCACCGTGTCCTACATGCCTAGGGATCTTTGGGAGTTTTGTGTGTCCAACCGTTCAACAAATAGAAAATAATGTGTAAAAGGTAATAAAGTAAAGGTAAAGGTCAGGTATTTAGCAGACACTTTTGTCCAAAGTGACTTATAAACGTGGTAAAACAGAAATGTTATGATAAAGTTAAAAAGTTGCTTAACATTTTGAAAGACTGTGAGAGAGGTACTTTTAGTCATGCAACAATTTTGTTTGGAAGCAGGGCATAGGGCAAAATGAAGAGTAAGTGCGTGCGTATGTATGTGTGTGTGTGTGTGTGTGTGTGCGTGCGTATGTGTGTGTGTGTGTGTGTGTGTGTGTGTGTGTGTGTGTGTGTGTGTGTGTGTGTGTGAGTGTGTGTGTGCGTGTGTGTGTGTGTGTGTGTGTGTGTGTGTGTGTGTGTGTGTGTGTGTGTGTGTGTGTGTGCGTGCGTGTGTGTGTGTGTGTGTGTGCACGCGCCCATATGAGGGTTAAGGCAATGGAGGAGCAAAGGAGAGGATGCATAGAGAGATGGACACATCCAGGGGAAGTGTGGTTACTGATTGAAGAGTTAATGGAGTGAAAAGGGACTGAATCAGCAGCATATACTCACAGGGTATTGCAAACAAAAGCAGAGATTGGGAAAGAAAGTGATCGAGGGCACTACGGGAGGGAGAGCAAATAAACAAGATAGAAAGAAACATTGCACACTCATAATGGAATATTATACACTTGGTAATAACTGCCTTTGTTTATTTCACAGTGAGAAACCTCAGGTTCACCCATCTTGGACCTACAAGGACCGACCGATGGCGGACAAGAGCACAAATTGAAACAGACGAGGAATGGAAAGATGAGACATAGATATTCTTCCATCAGATGTGAGAGAAAAAGTTGACAATGGCATCAGGCATGAGCGTGGAGCTGTTCAATGGGGAGGGAAATACTAACCTCTCATCTTTCAACCAGTCATCACCCCCCTCCTGCAACATTGATGAGTCATACAAGTACATATTCCTCCCCATCTGCTACTCGTTCACGTTTATCTTCAGTATAACTCTTAACTCCGTCGTCTTGTACCGCTCCTTCCGGCACACCAAGCGATGGAACGCCTCCCTCATCTACATGGTGAACTTGGCCTCCACCGACTTCATGTACGGCCTCTCACTGCCCTTTCTGGTGGCCAGCTACATCATGCGAGACAACTGGGTGTTTGGGGACTTCATGTGTCGCCTGGTGCGTTTCCTGTTCTACTTCAATCTGTACTGCAGCATCTTCTTCCTTACGTGCATCTCCGTGCACCGCTACCTGGGCATCTGCCACCCCATGAAGACCATCACCCTGGAGACCAAGCGTGCCGTGAAAGGCACCTGTGTTCTGGTGTGGGTGCTAGTGTTTGCACTCACGTGCCCCATCTTCCGCTTTGCACAGACTGAGTATCTGCCCAGGGGCGGGGAGGCGGAGGGCATCGGGGTAACTGCCAATGGGCAGAGCACCGACGGAGGAGCGGACGGGTTCACCAACTGCTGGGATGATGCCATTGACAAAGAGTTCCAAGACTATGTGCCTTATGGAATCACACTGCACCTGGTAGGGTTTTTTCTGCCATTCAGCATCATCGCTTGGTGCTACTCACACGTGGTCCTGACCATCATCAGGACCCTGCGTTCCCGGCCTTCTGCAGAAGATGGAGGAGGAGCGTTGGGGCGCAGCGGTGGGATGTCTGGCGCAGAGGGGATGTCAATCATCCTGGGGGCTCATTCCCCGTATGTGCATAGACGCCGGAAGTCAATCAAAACCATCATCACCATCACGCTCCTCTTCGCTCTGTGTTTTTTCCCTTTCCATGTGACCCGCACCATTTTTTTGATTCTGAAAGTGACCAACCGTGTGGAGTGTCACACCATGCGAATGGTTTCAATCTGTTACAAAATCACAAGACCATTAGCCTCATTCAACGCCTGGCTAAATGCCTTGCTCTACTTCCTCACGAAGGAAAAGAGTTCTCCTTGCTGCCCGAAGCCAGAACCGGTCCAACATGGTCTCCTCTGGCCCTTGAGAATGATGGGGAGAGCAGGAGAGGAAGAGGATGGTGGTGGTGATGAAGCAATGAATAACAAGGGGAATGAACCAAAAGCAGAAGCTGATATCCTTAGGGGACTGCCATAAGACAACGAGTCCTGTGAACAGGATGGATATCAGGGGCGGGAGGTGAAGCCTGGTGAGGTTTTAAAAAGTGATAGGAGGTCACTGTGGCTGGGAAAAAACTGGCACTGGCCAGACAAATTCAGAAAAACAGTAACTGTACATTTTGAAATATACTCTTGACTCGGTACACAAATAGTCTTTGTAGTTATCAAATGTGTGTAATGCATTGTAATTGTTTGAATTCTTCTGTCATAACCTATTTAATAATACTTGACACACTGTGTCCATGTCATGGGAATAGTTTTTGAATATCAGAGGCGCCAGCTTAAATGGAGTTGGAAGGTATTTGTCTTGTTTAAAGTGCATATCATGTTGAAAATTAAACATTTTCATACTTCAACTGTCTGGAAATACGGTTGGTGTCCAAATATGTGTTTGAGAACAAGAAATGAGTCAAATGTGTTATACCCTATATCTACCAACGCTTCGACGAGGGTTCAACCCACATTGATTTTATGTCTGAAGGGTTAGTGTGACCCACGTTATTCGTCTTGCCTTCTGGACCCACCTCTCGACCAGGCTCGGATGCGGGTTGGCAGGGGTAGATTTTGGTATGAATGGGCACAACCAGGGTTGGCAACCAGGGCCAGGTTTCCCAAAAGTATTGTAAGTAGTAAAAGTAGTTCATAGAATGCTTATTACGAATCACCAATTACAATTTTGGAGCGGTTCTCAAAAGTATCTTTTTGCTTGAAAACGCTCCTAGATTTATGTGTGCTCAGACAGAGTGACCATCGAGCTCTTGGTCACCTCTCTGACACGACCCCAACGAGCTCTTGGTCACCTCTCTGACACGACCCTTCTCCCCCGCTGGTTCAGTTTGACCGGGTGGCCAACTCTAGGAAGATTTCTATGGAAAGAATGATGCATGTACCATGATCCACAAATATTCAATGATGTGCACATGTATGTTTTCATCCACAATTGAAACTCTGCATGTGAGGTTGAATCTGCATTTGTTGATCATCCAGCACAGGCTTTCATCCCAGCTTCCACTGACGCCATTTTGAGACATTAGTTTCACTTTTTCACCATCCACACCCAAATAGGTCTTGATCCACACTCAACACTTTGGACGCAGAATTACAGATTTGCAAATTTCATGACAAATGAACAAGCAAAGTACGATGTATATTTAGAAATGATAAAGTATAAATCCTAGCACATTTATTCAAATGAGAACACAGAGTTCTGGGTTTTGGGTTTGGAGATGGAAAAACCCATTTGTAAATTTTGAGACATGATTCTCTCTCTTGCTTCCTGGTTGGTCTTCCATATATGAATCATGGAGGTCACTGTGCTCTTGGGAACCTTCAATGCAGCAGATACATAGTTGTGTAGCCTTCCCCAGAGCTGTGCTAAAACACAACCCTGTCTCTCAGCTCTGCAGGCAGTTCCTTCAACCTCAGGCTTGGTTTTTGCTCTGATATGCACTGTGAGCTGTTAGACCGTATATCAACAGACTAAATTAATTGAATTTAACATAGGTGTAGAAACATCTCAAAGATGATCAAGACAAATGAGAGGCACCTGAGCTAAAAGTGTTATACCAAAGGGTCTGAATACTTATCTCAGTGTGACAGTTCTTTTTAATACATTTGCAAATATCTTTCAAATCCTGTTTTCCCTTCGCCATTAGGAGGTATTGACTGATGAGGGCAAAAATGAATTGAATCAATTTTAACATGAGGCTGCAGCACAACACACTGTGAGACAAGTGAAGGGCTCGGAATACTTTCTGAATAAAGGTATTGTATCCATTCAACTGTTACTTAGCGCAACCCTGTTACTCTAAGTTCAACCCTGGTACCATATCATTTTTATTAAAATAATCCCAAGGTTTAACCTATGATTATATTGCATGTATTTGAGCAAATATTTGAAAATAAATACAGAAATTTGTAAAATAAATAAATAAAGACTAACAAAAAGTTGAAATCAAGAAATCAGGTCTTATGTGAAATTAAATGAGTATTCAATGTGAATTGGACTTTCTTTACTTATTTGTAAAGGATTTATTAAACAATATTTCATGAACTGGCATGATGTTGAGACAGGGAAGTTCACCTGAAGAGAACTTTGGGCTAAGGACAGCTAACCACATTACATTCATAATTGGAGCTACTTATGATGTCTTCCCAAGTCTGACGAACCTCAGTCAGTGGGTGGGTGAAGACAGAAGTTGCAAGTTGTGTATGGGTATTGGCTCATTAACACATATTCTGTGTGGGTGTAAAACTAGCCTGACCCAGGGTCTCTACAAGGGAAGACACTAAATACAATTTTAAAACCACTGCCCTGTTTGTTTGAGTTGAGGTTAGCTCTTTGTATAATTACTTCAATGATGTTCTGTAATACCTCTATAATACCCTTCTCATAGTGTTCCTATAGTACATTCTTCTAGTACCATTGTTTGACCTATAATATTTGTGTAGTACTCTTATGGTTATCACTTGTAGTCTCAATAATTGTATGATGTTTTGTATAGTTTTATATACTATACTATACTATACTATACTATATATATAATAAGGGTTGTCAAAATAATGCATTAATTTCAATTAACTAAAAAACAATGAACGCAGATTAATAGCCCTCTATGATCCCCCTTGAGCCCATATGTCACTGTGCACTGCTACAGTGGCCATATTAGATGGACATAGTTTGTATTTCTCCCACTACACGCTTTTGATATGGACCTTGTATCAGTGTCGTTGGTAGTTGTTAGGTCTACAGTCTCATCACATTTGACCAAGGCGCAGCAAAGTGATAAGGAGCGGGTTTTTTTGGTGACATAATTCGTCAGATAGCAATATTTGATCAGTACTTTAGAAGACCTGCGTCACGCTAGCCAACAGTTTTATTGGACTCGGCTACTGTTAGGTTTCATGATGTCATAGGCTTAGGGGGACGTATGAGCTCAAGCACATCATCAATTAGATACCATGGCACATCCTCACAAGCAGACCAAAATAACCTGTTTGATCTGGACTGGACTTGCAGGTAAAGTTCTCAGAAGAATCGATGTGAATCTCACATTCATCAGTTGCCGTGCTCTTTCTCCGCTCACGGTAGTCTAATATTGAATAAATGCTCAGGTGGGTGTGGGTTTGTTTTCTTCCTATAGTTATCCTGCCGACATCATCTCTTGTAAAGAAGGTCTTTAACGTTGCTCTCAAGAGACGTATCTGCATACCCGTTGACAGTGTTCCTGTTAAAGTTGCTCAGGCTTTTACTCTTGAAAAAGGTTCCTGTGTTTCTTTAAACACCCCAATGCCAGTTCTGACCATCTCTGCGGTGTATACTTTTTTGACAATCTTTCCCACAGTAACCTTAGCTACGATTTGCTTATTTGGTATTCAGATACCAGATTCAATACCAGATTTGGTATTCTGGTATTTTCTGTTGATGTCAGTAATAATGGCTTTGTGGAGTAGGAATGTTTTTTTTTTCTGATTCTGCTGTTCACAGGACAATTCTTAACCAGTTCACGGACTTTGGATCTTGGAGATTCATTATGTTTTGCTGATCACCGGAGCCTCTTTATGTACTGTTTCCTCCCCTTTTTGAGTGCCTGTTTGAGTTCTGTTTCTTTCTGCAGTTTGTATCCTGCTCTTCGGGACTGTTTCTTGCCCTGCAAATGTTGCTTAAAACAAAACCAGGCAATAAATAATTACCAAAACTGTAGCCAACATAAAATCTCACAAAGACAAACACCTTTATATACTTACATATACAGTGTACACTTACTCACTCACACACACGCACACATAAAATAGCGTTTTATATTCCCTAATCTAAAGTAACCCCTTACAACTAACCTCGAGGACCCAGATCTGGGTTACTCTGCATATTGATTATCAGGACTTTGTGGAGGGGTGTCAATATTGCTCAAAGCTTCCCTCTTCTTCTGTCTTTATTAGCATCGCTCCACATCTTATGTCATTTGGCTCTGTCTCTCACATTGCTTCTTTTTTTTCTTTTTCTATCCTCAGTGTCCCTTCTCCACCGTTCACTCCTGAGGTGTGTGTCCATTCTCTCTGGGGCTGCATCTCTTCTCCTTTCACTCCTGAGGTGTGTGTCCATTCTCTCTGGAGCTGCATCCCTTCTCCACCTTTCACTCCTGAGGTGTGTGTCCATTCTCTCTGGGGCTGCATCTCTTCTCCACCGTTCACTCCTGAGGTGTGTGTCCATTCTCTCTGGAGCTGCATCCCTTCTCCACCTTTCACTCCTGAGGTGTGTGTCCATTCTCTCTGGAGCTGCATCTCTTCTTGCTCTGTACGTTCTTTGACTCTGTTGCTGTTTTTGCCATTGTGATGTCTGAAAATATTGAACATAAAATAGCATGAAGGTTTATTTCAGATAGCTCCCATCAAAGTCTATAATTGAGTCATCTACAAAAACAAAGTGCCAAACCCTCTCACAACGATTCAACCCTGTTACAATAAAAAAAAAGTGACAGGGTTGAATGTGATGGGGTTAAAGTTTTTGGCTAATAGTAGCTATAACTCCATATTTACCTATGACAGTAGCATCACATGGCATTCAGGACATCATAAAATCGCAATATTTTGCAACGCCATTGTTTAATTTTTCTTAAACGATTGTTTACTATAATGCATAACAGAGTTGAAATGTTGAGCCTGACAATCTTAATCTGACAACAAAAAAACATGAAATATAGGTAAGAAAATATCCTGTCCCTTACCTTTCTTTGCAGCAAGAGTGGGATGTCACTTTCAGTGATGTCACTTCCTCAATGCTGAGGTCACAGGGACTGATCTATTATTTGTATGGGTTCAAATGTAAATTTCATGGCTTCATATGTGTTAGGTGTGGTATAAGTGGCATGAAACTTTGAGGTATGAGCTATAGTCTTGAGAAGAGAACAGTGAGTGAAGACAGAGGAAACTAGAAAATGCATTTCCTGAAGGAAATACCAGTGCATGAAATGCAAAAGTTAAGAAAGGAAGAAGAAAATAAAGAAGATTTAAAAGAAGGAAAGAAGAGTAAAAGAAGGAAAGAAGAGTGAAAAGGGAAAGAAGAGTGAAGGAAGGAAAGAAGAGTGGAAGAAGGAAAAAAGAAAAGAAAGAAGAGTGGAAGAAGGAAAGAAGAGTGGAAGAAGGAAAGAAGAATGAAGAAAGGAAAGAAGAGTGGAAGGAAAGAAGAGTGGAAGAAGGAAAGAAGAGTGGAAGAAAGGAATGAAGAGTGAACAAGAGTGGCTCTGGATAAAGAGATAAAGAGAGAGTGAAGAGGGAAAATATTGAAAAAAGGAGAGAAAATGGAGTGAAGCAGAGAGATGGAGTGTGAGAGAAAGTAGAGTGAGAGGGATAGAGAGAAAGATAGAGAGAGAAAAAAGTAAAGTATGGAAGGTGTCTCTTAATATTCCTAGTTATACAGTTGAATTGAGAGGGACAGAGAGAAGAGGAGCCTTGGAACCTTGGCGCAGGTGTCAGTGGAGCACAGGTGCAAGCCAGTTTAATGACCCTATTATGATGTCATAATGGGAAAATTTGTATTAGTTTTTCTTTAATATCTTAAAAAGTATAAAGTTTAGAAAAGTGAAAAATACATAGCATAAGTGTCCTTTATAAGACCTAAGCGCCAAAGTTTGAACGAAGTTTCTAAGTTAAGCGGTTCGAGCTGAATTAAGCGCAGAAGTCGGTAAAAAGAATAAGAAGAAGTATAAGAAGCCTAGGAATAACAATACAGGGCATTTCATGCACTGTAAAAAGGTGAAGGGGGGGGGGGGGGGTGTGTGTTCCAAACAGTGTTCCAAACAGAGGCTATACGGGGGGAAGGGGTTCAAATGCTACAGGAGAATCTGAATTCTCACATAAACCTTTTGAATGCTAATGGGTCAGGTCTCAGATATTTGCTCTTACTGAGACAAAGACAGAGTACATATCCAGGGGCATGGGTTACAGAGTAAGATGATACAAAATAATGTATGTCTGTTACAACAGGAAAACAGCAATATTCGGTTCCTTTACCAGAAAGCGTTATACAGAAAGAAACTGACAGGTATATGTGGGTGTTACACAGTCTGATGTGAAAGGCATTCAGCTATTGTCAGGCCCCTGAGAAGAGGATATTCTGTTTTATTCAGTATTATTTTGAGGATATTCAGTTGTGTAAGTTCGTAACTACAACACATCCTGGCAGCATTTGGACAATGGTATCATGTGCCATTTCACCGTTGGCTTTCACCATGGCAATGGCGGTTATTATAAGGGCATCTAAATGGACTGTTGGTGGTCAAAGGCTGAACACGACACCCAGTCACCTCTCATCCGATGACATTCTGACATGGGCAAGGATGAAAGTGAAACCTAGCAAATGTATAAGTGTGACATCAACGTGTTTACTTAGAAAGAGAATATTTCCATTGTGAGTTTGGGTCTTAAATTTGATTGAAAGTGGTATTAAAAAGGTCTTAAATTGAACTTGTTTATACTTGTAGACACCCTGTATACTCAAACATAATTAGCATTGCCACTTTTAAGGTATGTTTTTGTCAGATTTGAATGGTACAAAGTCACGTAAAGGAGAGATAAACACATCTACCATTTCCACTTTTAAGACGTCCTAGCAACATTTATACTTGATGAAATACTTCCAAAGTACTCTAGTCAAAGAAATGCCTAGGTGATTTATGAGCTAGCACAAGTTAACTATTTTGAAGTCATTACAACAAGAGCAGTGCAGCACAGTGAGCGTGAGTGAAGCACAGCTACCTGTTTCCTTTTCCTGTTAGAGCCTTCAAATCTTACCCACAAAAGCCACAAGTGTCTGTAAGTGACTGCTCTTATAAGTGGTTTATCTCTGACCTACTGTGTAGATATACAGCAATGACACAAATGCCAAGACAAAAGACTCTTTTTATTGGTGTTTTTCCGGTAAAGCTGTTTTGTGTATAACAGTACAGCTATGCTGTCATGTAACGTGCAAAAGACTGAAAACTTGCATTACATTTACTTTTAGGCACACATTCCCTATAATAATGAGAGGGTCAAACAGCACATATTTGTTGGTCGCAGGCCAAAGTAAACATCCCAGTTTGTTCACAGAATGTGTACTATCGTCACTAATAAGTACGAGGCAGAAAGCTACAAATATTTGTGGAGAACACATCTAAACCAAGCATCGTCTATATATAAGCATAAGCATTTTCATATTGTTCAGATTATTTAGGAAAAGGAAAACAAATATCTTAATTAAATCAAACAAAAATGGCAAAAACGAAATAATGAATGGAATATTTCTTCTCTGATTTTGAATCCTTTTCAGCCATCATCCCCATCCCTCCGATGGTCAAAGTGAGATTCACACAGGAACCTGACACTAAGAGAGAGACAAAAATAGATGTGTTGGGTTCATTTTGCCCTCAGCCGTGTGCATTTTCAAACTACCAAACTAGATTATCATGTAGAGATGCAACTGTCATGTAGTAAAATTTAAATCTTAGTCAAATGAAATATCTTAAAACAAGGTTGTCTGACAAGATATTTCTTCTTACCAAGCATTTTTTATGTTAGAGCATTTCACTTGCTTCAAGCGTCTCAGTCCTTAATTATCTTAATAAGGTATTATAACTTGTAACTGAGATTTTATTACTAGTTCTGAGCAAGTTAATGCTTGAAACTAGTTTGATCACCACTGACAAGTACAACACAAATTTTTAAAGTCAGAATCAAGACAAATGTACTTGTTTTTATTCTGGCCATGCTAGTTTTAAGATATATTTGGGTTCCTTTTGGTAAGTAAAATTTTTCTGTTCTGTTGGCAGATCATTTTTCTTATTTTAAGGTATATATCCCCAATTTTATGAAAAAATAAATCTTGTTTTTGAAAGCTGACTTTTTTTGCAGTGTATAGTGTGAGCATTGACCGGAAAGTGTGTCCGCTGCCTAGAACTGTTCATTTAGACTCACCCACTGGGTTGAACCTCTGGAGGAGTTAGAGTCAACCTCTTCTCCATGTTCATCCATGTTCATCCATGTTCCTGGGCTCCTCACCATCAATGGGTGTCTCTTTGATGACTTGATGTTCTCCATTTACAAGAAACATATGGCAATATGAAATTACATTTGGTATTGAATACTGTGTTATTAGTACTGTATGCAGATCGCTTTGCAAAGTTAACCATTTGGAAGTGTATCTTACCCAGTTGCTGGCCCGTCATTTTTCTTCTCCACATCCAAAGACCCAAAGGAACACAGGTCACCAATAGACCCACAACAGACACTCTAACTATGAAGGGACAATAGTTAACAGGCTCTCTATAGTGTTCTGTTTCAGTTGTTGTGGTGCCTGCATGGAAAAACAAGTTAGATCAAGTTGAATGCAGCTCCTTTATATCTCTAATTTAAACTGTCATTGACTAAGATTGAGGGGATATAGTTTTGTAAGTGTGAGAGATGGGAAGTGGATTTCAGATGAAGTCAATATTTGAGGAATGAAAGGCTAATAAATTGTAAAAAAATATATACTCAATAAAATTGAATTATTTGACTAAATTCATTCTGCAAGCATGTATTCCAGTTGTTTTAAAGAATGTTGCACTGTTTTTAACCAAATATTCTTATCAGCAACAGTGAACTGATAACCACAGACTTTAACAATGAAGCGCACTACATTGACACAAAGCAGATTAAAATGAAGAAAACCGCAAATCATGCTCCTGTTTTTCTATGCTGCTGTAATAACAGGTGAGACAAAAGACAAGAGGAATTATGTGTAAAATTTGTTTAAGATTATAAATTCTGTTTCTGTTTCTTGTTTGTTTAATTAATATTAACTGATAATAAAACACTACAGATAGAGAAATAATTTTAATAACACTTACGACTCGTTTCTGAATTCACTGTTAATTGTGTTCCAGCTCTGAAGTGCAAGCGGAGACTGGGAATATCATCTATCACTTCGCATACATATAAACCTGAATCCTCACTAGACACGTTGTGAATGACCAGGACTGACAAGTTCTCTGCAGTTGAGATCTTGGTCCTCTTCACATCACCCCCGATTTTTGTTCCATTTTTGAACCACTTTACTTTGCCAAGGTATAGACTTCCCTTCCAGGAGCATTGGATGGTTGCATTCTCTCCCTTGGTCAGACTTAGATAGCTTGATTGAAAAACTGTGAGATTCCCATTAGTGCCTGAAAGGAAATGCACTGCAAAAAAATACATGACATGACAGCTGAATTAAAAATCAAATGTCCTATATTGCATTTACATACATCTGTATATGTAGATACACTGGGAATGGTTAAGGTAGATGTTGACTAACCTTGTGCAAACAGAACAGACAGGAACAGGCAGCAGTGGTGGTTATGCAGGGGCTTCATTATAGACAACTGAGACTGGTTCGTCTTGCTCATGCTGTACACTACACACATTTCCTGTTGCTTGATGAACTTCCTGTGACCTGCAGAAGCATGTTTCTAAGAATTACAAGCCAAAATAATGTCACCATATAATAGTTTTCTAATGTTGTCTATCGAGTGCCTCTGTTTATTAATTCACATGCTGTTTTTCTGGGTATAAACTCAATTGACACCTCTGGAAATCTTGGTGGTAAATCATTTGTGAAATACATAGGCAACATTTTATAGCAACTTTCTCTAAACTTTTGGAGTTTCCAAAGGTCCGATGTCAGCGATGTCAACATGTACCAGAGAAAGTAAGATTAACTTAAGTTAAGACTATTTAAACTGAAGAAGAGTGTTCATGGTAAAACCATTGCAAGTAAACCAAGTATTTTGGCATTGAAAACGAATTGTTCACTAAGCATATTCAAATTTACTTAAAACCATGTTAATTGCATTTTTATTAATCTGCCTATTGATTTATTTGTCGAGTATTGACAGAGAATATTGACAGTTAAATTTCAATCATATTGCAGGTCTGGTTCTAACATTTTCAAGTGTAAAAGGAAAGTAGCGCTTGCTAGCTGTATGGCATTAGGTAGCTGAATCAGCTAAAACTTTACTTTCGGAACTATCACTATAAATTCATTTTGACCATTACTTTTCTATTGGTGTGTACATACACATGTGACTCATAAACAATGTGAACAGTTTCTGTGGTTGTTTGTCTTGTGGTTTATGTTGTACCTTGCAGCAAACGGATGCTCTTCAATGAGAATGCAGACTGTCCCCAAACTACACCTTACTATAAAGGAAAACTTGTGTACAAGCTTCTCTTTCCAAAAGCCAAAAAGGGAGGACACACCGTCAAACCAGTAAAGACAGAGCCAACATTTTGCAAGTTTTACAAAACAATATTTATTTCAAACAATACTTCAAAAGGTGCAAATAAATAAAAAAGACCTCACTTCACAGGCTATGTCCTCAACCTGATGGCCCTTGTCTTCAGATGAAATTGACCCCCATCCTAATGTGGATGCCATCCAGTGGATTCATGTGCCTCAGGACCTGTCTGGTCAGCATGGCAGGCCTGCCATGGAGCAAGTCGTTGCTGAGCGTGTGTCATGTTTCAATAGGGGGGGGGGGGGCTGAACCCGACGTACTGCCCTGCAGCATCATGAAACTCCCTTCTTATGTGCAGCACCACACATGGAGGGATGACAACACAGACACTTCCTCCAAGGAAACCTCAGCTGATAAACCACCTGTCTGTCTGCACCATCTCTGGGGAGAGGAGCGGAGAAAGGGAGAGGAGGAGGAGGGGGTTCATAGTTTATTGTTGGGTCATATTTGTATCATGCTGAAGCACAATGAAGACGTCACATCAATGACACTGTTCATCATTACAAGTTATTTCATTTCTAACCTAGATCAGACAGTGTCTGAATTTCTATCCAGTTTAGTTACCTGGGGAATTTCCTTGCAAGATAGGCTATGTTTTCTTTCATAAGAACACCCGGCGAGGAAAAAAAGATATTGATAGCCATTGATTCTTAATACATAACAATCACATTTAGGAGCTGTCCTTGCTGTCTTATGCAGAGTTGTTCAGTATATTAAATGCTGTCCTAATAAAAACTGGCAAAGCTAGCATCTAGCAACAACAATGTTCTTGTTACAATGCTAAAAACAAAGTTATGACGATGCAAATTATCTTTGTTGTGGCTAGGCTGAAATGTGGGTATTACATCTAACCTACGTACGTGTGGCACAATGTTACTGGAAACACTAGATGACAAAATTCACCACTCAGAAACGTTCATATTTAATCTTTGAGCAATTAGCTGTTGCATCTGTTTCCACCTCCAAAGAAAGCTCAAACATACACAGTTGTATGGCCAATCGCTCCATGGTTCAACTCTCGCAGTTTATGTGATTTATTTCGATATGTTGCTTTCTGTGTGAGCCATCTTGGTGCCTCACTGTAAACCAGCCAATCAGAGCAGAGCTCATCATCATTATTAATGAGCCCACCAAAAAAGGAAAAAAAAACTTCTTTCATTCTAGGGCTGAATCACATGGTTATAAATACCTTAAAAACATACAATTTCATGTTACAAATGTCAAACAGAGAGACCAATTTAGCAACAACCTAGATACAAATACAGCCTTCCCTGTTTTGAATGGGAGGTAGGCTAAAGAAATAATGTTGATTTTAGATCCCCCCCCCCTGCAGTGATGTTCACAAATGGCGAGCGGTTTGTAAATGCATGTTGGTTAGTCTGTAAATAAATGTTTAGATTTGTGAATCGTGTGACATTTGTATGTGTATCAGGAAATAGGCCTACATTTGTTAAAGTATTTTAATTCCATAGGGGATGGGCATTACTGTGTGGGCGCTGTGTGTTAGTGATTCATATGCTCAAGAGGACAAAATAATGCAATGATCTGTTTAAAGAGCAGAGAATTGGTTGGGCAAAATGTCAAAACAACAAATGACTTTGTAATTTATATCATACTTGTTGAATGAGTAATACTGCTGAAATATCCACAGATCTGGTCAGTAGCCTACTGCAGGTCAGATATTGAGTTTGGATACCTTAACATTTGTCAGATGGACGTATGGATATTTTGAGAACATTGTATGCAGTGTACATCAGTACAACTATTCACACCTTTGATATGCTCCATGTATGAAGCAATTAAATAAGCTATCGAATTCAAAATCACTTAGTGTATAGGCCTATCTGCACTGTATAATCAACCATATAGGCCTATATTTAAATGAGGAATACTACTGATATGTATCAGCATTCTAGGTAAAATACTTTGTTCAGATATCTTCATATTTGTCATGAGGTCATATTTGGACATTTTGAGATAAACACATGATGTACCTGGACATTGTATTTTACCATTGCACATCATTATCTAACAATTCATACTTTTGATATGCTGCGTATATAACTCATATCAGTTCAATATCAAAGTAAAAATATCACCCAGTGTTATACCTGCACACCATATTCCACCATGTATGCATCAATGACAAGGAGTGATTGAATGCCACAGATCTGGTCATATTCCAGCCAAATAGTGAGTCTACATATTTCAATATATGGCAGGAGATCATATTCTGATATTCTGATATTTGATTTAATGTGTATGCAACACTGAATGGATGAGGCAGATACTGGCTCAGTATTTGACTTGGTATAAAGCATATAAAACATTTTTAAAAAGATAACTCCGGATTCCTGGGGTGTTGACAAATATTATATTTGATCAAATATAAATCAGGCACACAACACAATCTCTTGTTCATATACACCAATTTTACCCACTACATGATTGGATACATTGCTTTTACATTTATGTTAATACCTGGATATGGTGTGAACACTTTTACACAGTTTAACTACTCTAAAAATCCTTTTGAGTTTTATGGGTTCATATTTCATATTTCCCTGTCTGTCTCACTAGTAAGGCTACAGGAAAGTTGACCAATTGTCTTTTGACTTAGCTTACCTCCTTAATTTCCTAATTTGCAATCCAATGCTATGCAGTTCTTGAGGGCCCCCAGCATGCACTGGAGGTGGCTGTTCATGAGGGCCCCAGCATGCACTGGGGTGGTCATTGTTTTATCAGTCTGAGGGCACATGACACCCCGCTGCTCATTAATCTCCACTGGTGACCCTTGACCCCATACAGAGGGACTACTTGGTCTGCAACCACCTACCTCAACTCCATCATTCAGGCTTACGCTTGATCTTGCCCTTTGCGTTCTGAAAGGCAGAAAACACTGTTGCTCTTCCTGTAGATCCTCTGCCTCTTGTGCCACCAGGACCTGCACGCTCTTCACCTCCTCCCGTCTCTCTCCTCCTCCCTTCTCTCCGCTCCTCTCTCTATAACTCATCCTCTCCGCCCCTCGCACCAGCGGCACCTGACCAGCTTCACTTGACACTGGTGAGGCCACTTCATAACTGAGATCTGATTCAGGCTGCAACAAGGAAGAACAGTAGACTACTACTCCAAAATAGATGTGAAATTATTTATACATTTTCTGTTAAATTGAGCAATAAGTCATCATCGTCTGGCCCTGGGAAGAAGTAAGTCTAACTCCAGTGTACATAGCCAGCCATGCATCTAGACAACACTGACAGTATCAAAAGAAGTAACTCTAACTCCAGTGTACATAGCCAGCCATGCATCTAGACAACACTGACAGTATCAAAAGAAGTAACTCTATCTCCAGTGTACATAGCCAGCCATGCATCTAGCCAACACTGACAGTATCAAAAATTCATACGAGCTGGTTTATAATTGGCAAAGACTAGAAACACTGCAAACGTTAGCTGATCTACTTATAGTGTAGGACTCGACAATCTTTAATGCTGAGCTCGTCTTGTGTTTGTTTGTGTAGGTTCAGTGTCCAACGCGAGCTTCTTAGCAGCTTAACTTTTACATTTTTATTTTCAAAGCTTTGTATACTTTCACATGTTTCAATGTTTATTAATTTCTCTTTACATTATTTGACCTTCGCAGTACATTTATATTGGTAACTGCCCTTGATCTAGGTTGCCAGTATGAACTGCTCCTGTCAGACACATGCAGAGTTTTCAACGTTGAAGTCATTCATGAACAAATAGCATGCTTTATAGAAAGCCAAAATGCCCATGGTTTGAATTGGATGCGTCATGTTGAACTTATTGTAGAACATCTCAGTTTTATTCTGTTGTTCAGAGGAACAGTACTTTTAGAAGCAAACGATAAAAAAATCTCAGTAAAAAAAGTATAAAAACTTGGACTACAGTGGTAAATTAACATTTATTTCAATGCCCCTTTTTCACTGCCCTTTAAGAACAGTGGTAATTCAAAATACCAGTGTCCTTAAGGCTGAATACAAATATTAACACAGCTTTACAAACATTTTGTGTGGGTGGTACAATGATTATAGCAACTGTCACGATTAAAAATATATATAACATCCATAGCATTCACTAATGACAAATAGTAGTTTACCTAACCCCTTCACAGACAGCTAGATATCTAACATGACCCATGACTTCAAAACAGGCCAAACCCAAGACCCAAAAGCTAATCTTGCTGTCTGATCCATAAAAGGGAAAATGCCAAGGGGCATCTTACATATAAACCACAAAGATGTTCTCCAGTTTAAAATGAAACACCTTTTTACGGTCCATTCTACTTCATTTTACAAAAATAATTTCATTGCAAATGTGGCAACATACCAACCAACAGTTTTGGTATGACGGTTGCCCACAATGACGTAGGCCCAGAGAGCGCTGAAATAAGACAGAGGCCCGGTGTGTGGAGGACATCTGTGTTTGCTGGGTGCAGACAGACAGGACAACCATCTGGACCGGTACAGTGAGAGGGTTCAACGAGACAGCAGGGGAAGATCAGGAGAATTCATGATCAGGTTGGAGTCAAGGTTGAGGCTATCTGCAAAAAACCACAACAGTACATAGGTGTGTGAAAAAAGGATATATAGGACATGCAGTGTCCCCAAGGCAACACTCTCCTGTTTGACATTCATGAGCATTCTAACAGCAAAAAGCTTCTAGGCATTATAGAGGGGGGGGGGGAGGGGGGGGGGGATATCTGGCTAATGCAAAAAAAGGGCTTGCATACTGTAACTTCACATGATGTTAAAAATACCTCTGTACATGCAGTGAAACAGTACTAGGCAACACCTAGTGTTGCAGAGCCAGATTACAATATGTCTTGAGACGACAACATTGGAATTTGGTTGTGGGTTGATGCAATTAGAAGGTTTCATACATTAGAAATATTCCAAACAAATCCCTCAAAATAGCACTGTACATTCAAACAAAAAATAGCAATGATGAGTGGAGCTTTTGTTCAAGGTGTAAGCAAGTTATAGGAAAGAATCCAGCTTTCGACTTTAACAACGATCCGATACCAAGATCTGGATGACTCATAAAGCCCTGTGAGACTAGGCTACTCCTAACACTCTGAATAAACACAATATTATAAGTGTTTTAAAGTGCAGGTTGTTCTGTTAAAAACAGCCATATCACTTTCACTTTCATAAAAGCTGGATCCCTGCTAGGTGCACCTCACAATGTGAACACTGGGGGGGGGGGCGGCAGTGGTACAGTAGGTAGAGAAGTCGTTTAGTAAACAGAAGGTTGCTAGTTCGATTCCCTGTCGAAAGCGTCCTTGAGCAAGACACTGAACCCCTAATTGCTCCTGATGTGCAGTGTGCCATCAGTGTAAATGTAAAATGTGTATACATTGTAAGTCGCACATATGTAAGTTGCTTTGGATAAAAGCGTCTGCTAAATGACTAAATGTAAATGTAAATGTAATGTAACACTGATAATGGACATACTCTGGACTGAAGAGAAAGTCCCTTTCAGTTCCTTACTGCTCTGGCCTGAAGCAAACATGTTTAAATCACTAAATATGTCCCACAACGCCTCAGATTATGACGGTAAACAGTTGTAGCACAGCCATACATTAGACATTGTGTACATAATCACCACATGAGAACTCATTCTACATTCTCTGAAAGACAGCCTTGTCCATGTAGACAGTCCATCACCTTCGGGTGCTCTGGAGCCCACCAATGAAAACTACATGTACTGATGAAACAGGCTTTCACCCCACCATTGGACGGAGATACACCCAGAGTCAAACTAGTTCTTATTGCCCACATATGAAATAGAAACAAATCTTACCCTGATCAAAATTAAGTTTCTTGGAAGAGCCTTCCCCAAGGCCTTCTATGTCTACCAGGTCACAGTTGACATCCAAGTCATTCAACGCGCTTAGAGTGACCTCTATCACAGATAGATAAAAGAACCACAAATAATAATGAAACACTGTTAATGGTAGAGAATATTGTAATAGTATATACTACTTCAACAAATACATTGTACATTTTAACATTAAGCCATAGTAGTGACGACGAAGGTCAATCCATTTTTGGTTAGCTGACTAATAGTGTGAGAAAAAAAGACTACTCATTAGAAGACAGAACAGAGCCATGAAAAATGTAGGTTTCAAGATTGATCTTGTGAAGTGATTGAACAGATACCTGCCTGCTACTGCTACAGAGCGGATTGAAGACATTGAATCACTCTATATTGATTTTGTATTGCGCTGAAGGTGCCTCCTTGTCACTTTTATCTCCTTACAAAAAACTGAAACATGGCTAAAAGCTGCTGTGTGAGGGGGTGCAATACCAACGAGGTAAACTCAGAACTAAGTTTTTATAAGCTGCCGAACAGAAAAACGGAGCCTCTAAGGAGATTTAGTGCTAGCTATCTGGCAGGCTAGCAGACTTCTGATTACGCTTGGAGGTGACAGTGCATCCTGTCACATCGCAGCTTTTAGACATGTTTCAGTTCGTTGTTATCAGACAAATGTGACAAGCAGACATCTTCCCGCAATACAAGTCAAGTCGATGGAGAGTGATTAAATGTCTTCCCCTCCAGTAAGCGTGGTTTTCAGAGTATGACACATTTTGCTCCGTCTCTATAGTTACAGGGGTTTATTTTAATTACATTTGCTAAAAAAGGGGTAACAAGTGATTTAACATCACTCAGAATATTGCAAGCAATGACTCCTGATATATGTTTTGTAGCAAATTCATTTGATTCAAAAACCATTACATAAAATGACTTGAATCAACCGTTCTAAAGTCAGTTCAGTAAGAAGACCAGTGTTGGTTCATATACACCCATCTGTGGATGCTTACCTGCAGTCTTCTGCTTCTTCATGGAGGAAGGAGCAGGGGAGGATCTCCGAACTCCCGTTGTCAGGACAACTTGAGAGGTTGGCACAGTTATGACCGCGGGTGAAACTGCAGCAGCCAAAACAGGCTTCTTTGCACTCTTCTTCTGGGAGTCAGAGTGCAGAGGTGCACCACTGTTTTCATACAGCTTCCTCTTGACTGAGGTCTTGACCTGAGCCCTGTGTTTTGCATATTATCAATCACTACTAGTTTCACACAAAAACACACTTTATACACGCAGAGAGAGTTCAAATACATGTGAATGAAAAAACGAATTAGTATTTGAGGATACTTAATTCAAAACCTCTCAAAGCCATCTATATACTGCTAAATCTGGGTGGTACAATACCCTTAACCTTTACACATATTCAGCATAAACTTTTACGAAAACATACACTACTTAATGGCAATGTTTTTTTGTGACAACCAATCAGAGCTGAGAGAAAACTGCATGATTCACTTTATTTATTCAATTCTGAATCAAATCTGTGTATGGCAGATGAAACTTTCAACTTGTCTTTCAGTATAAAGAACAACTCACCCTGTCGAACTGGTATCAGCCACTGGATGTAACTGCATTGTCAGTTCACCCAGTTTGGTAAAGGCAGCACCTGCTGCAGAGAAGATCTCTCCCACCTAAAATGGCAGAAACAAACATACATACACGTATGTAAATACATATTGAGAATTGTGGAACTTACACATCAACAGAGGGAATTGGCTAACTTAAATCTCCAGTCACTTGTAAGTGCATACGTATTTGAACACACGTTTAAACCAACGTTTTGCATTCATGGCCTTCGATAGGTGTAAAGATAAAGTAAGTGTACTCATATTTCACATAGTACACATATTCTCAGGTATCTTCAAATTTCGTTTGAAAACTTAGTTGTGCTCTATAGATGACATATATGAATGTATCGTCTCTTTATAAAGTTAGCTACAAACAGTGACAGTGAATGTATCCCACTCATAATCCTAACATTAGGAGACGTTTAAGGATCTTTCTCGGCAGAATTGACTTAGTATGGCTTACCTTCGTGGAGGCGGAGGTCATTTCAATTCAAAAAGGATGCTTTTGCAGCACTAGTAAACGCCTACTACCAAGCTAACCGGTCTAAGCAGCAGCTGAGCACTAGCTAGGTGCTAAATTTGACTACCTAAAGATGATGTTCCTACAACTTATAGTCACCAAAAATCCCAAATGCACAACTGTATTAAAAACAGAGGCTTCATTGAAATACGTGTGTCATATTTAGGTGCTGTTGTTGTAACAGACACACTGCCATTAAAATATATATATATAACTATGCACAACAATAGCTAAGCGCGCGAGCAGTATGTAGTCCCGCGACAACAACGACAATTTCAATATGGCCGCCATTCGTAATTCTTTTCAAAATAAAAGTATAAACTTATTTATTAGTTTTAAATTATACAAGGATGAAAAATGAAGGGAAAAAATGCTCATTTAACAAACTGTAGGTGTAGCAGGTACAATACATTCATTGAATGTGTAAACCTTCAAGGCAATAATCTTATTTATGATTCAGTTTCTGAATCACTTTTGTATGTACAGGGGCATGTACAGTGCCCTCCCCAATGCCTTCCTAACTGATATGGAGGCAAAGGTTTCAAAGTCAGAGAGTATTTGCTTCTCTTTAATTCCACCAGTGGAGCTGTATCCTGAAAAAAAAATGTAAAGGATGAATGAAACCCAACTTTATTTTGACCCTTTTCGCCGCCATCCACGGAACTAAGCACGCGTTGCTTCTTGTTATCTTGTGTTTTTCATAGTTGGTATACGAATGAACTAGTGCTTTACGGCCGCCTACTGGCTTGGAGTGTAAAATCCTCTAAACTGAAACAGCGATTACAATATTACTACCGGTATATTACTTATTAATAGTTTTTTATTGTTTTCATTTAAATAAATCAGAAAGACTAGTTACACGTTTGTTTTTCTTTCCGTGCAGATTGTAGAGATCGTTTGGCAGTTCTTCGTGGCCCTGTTAATGCCAGATGAAAACTACCCGAAATAACGAATCTCTAAGACGTACAAGCATGTTACATTTGTGCATGATTTTGTGAACAGGTCTATCTTTGCCCCATAGAGATCTGAAGTTGTGATGAAGGTGCTGACCCGCTGTAGGCTACATTGAAACATCAGTTGAAGTGAACCGCACAGTGTGAACGGCCCTCTCACTCGCACTGCGCAGCAGTCTATTGGACACGTCATCTCGAGATAACAACTTGCATGGTGCAGAATCAGAAAATTGATGAATGCATACAGATGTATTTTCATCAAGGCCTCACTCAGATGGAGACAGCCCTCTGTCTTTCGGTAATTGATGACAAGGAAATTCGTGTTAGAAGGGCTTAAGCACATCCTAGAGAATTCACGGAAAACATAAAGCGAGCCACGCCAGTCAAATATATCGTCTTTCACTTGTGAAACAACGAGGATATGCAGCTATTTGCGTAATACTTTGAGTTACCTGCAACGACCGGTAGGCGGCATCCTAACACCACAAACAACTTTCATTGAAAACGGTACAAACGTTGAATTCATGGCCTACCTATGACAATTATAATTGTCACAAAAATGATGTAAATTAATAAAAATATATGGAAATTAATAATAATAAAATGTATCATTCTAATCATAAATGTCAGTTTTCCTGGAGGAAACCCATGTTTTTCTTAGAAAATTAGAATGTATGTCCTGTTTTTTTTTTTAGTTTAACCCTAACCCTAACCCTAACCTGAAAGAATGTATCTGTTTGGCTGATTAAGTCAGACATAAAAACATCCCAAGATTATTTAACACATCAGGCTTTTTATATGCTGTGCCTGGACTGCTGAGCCCAGCACTGGAGAACTGGAGGAAGCAAACATAATAACCTTTCCTTTTATTTTCATAAATGATGAAAGTTTTTTTCCCCGAGTATACGTTTGTACAACCAACTATAGACAAGTACAGCAGTCTACTTTGTTGTAAGTTTGTGAAAGGAGCTTTAGACAGTACAGGCCCCACAGGACAGACCTATACAGACTGTATAGATTTGTAAAAGGAAAATACAGACGGTAACAACAGGCAATTTGTATAGGTGAGTAAAATGAGCTATAGATATTCAAAGGCAGAGTCCACCATTTGGTTTCAGTTTCGCAAAAGGTTGGTGATATTTGATATTTCAACAGCCGATAGAATCACACCCCATCCTTTCTGTGCTCCAGTAGGACCGTGTTGATTGGCTGGGATTAGCCACTATGTTTCCCATTTACAGCATCAGGACAGCTTGAGGACCATGAGAAGCTATATTTCCAGTAAAGAGTATATGGGGAATCACAGACTGCACCTTTAACTAGAAATAACAGGGGCACTGTGCCTTCCTCAGGGGTGGGGGGTTGGGGTGAGGGGCACTGCACCCAGCTTCCATCCCTCAAGGGTGGGGGATTTGGGGTGAGGGGCGCTAAGAACACATAGCTCATACATAATAGGGTCATAAAGTATGACTTCCAGATGCAAACATCTTCCCCAAGAATCAGGTAATCTCTTGCATTCTGAAAGTCTGGTCTGGTGTCCATGAGGAAGGGTTACCCAGGGTGCAGCTGATGGCCATTGCTCCGTCTAACGCGGTGATTGTTCCACGTGTTGACAACTGTGTGTAATTAAGTCTACAAAATAAAACAAGCATCACTAATTGAAAATACAAGTTAGATACTATCCAGTGTAGCATTACAGTGCCAGAACACACGTGACCACTGCCATGACCCCCAAAAGGTGAACTACAGAGGGGCCTACGTCTAAAAAAATAAAAGTTTCTTTTAGGCATTTTCACGGAATTAGCAAAATGCTACATTGGCCTTTTGACGATACTGCAAGCCAGTTTGAACAAGTGTTTCAAGTGAAGGAAGTGAGCTGAGCAACTACTGTGAGCATAGCCTATTATGTCAGACATGCAGAGGTCGCTCTTGCGTGCAGTATGAATAGGGCAGATAAATAGGCCAGAAAAACAGGCACATGGCCTGGCCGGATCACGTATGGCCACCCTAATGCAAGAAGAGAAGGAGTGCTCATTTTTATAGACTTTGTTGGGCTCCTTTGGGATTATGCTATTGTTAGGCAAGGCTATTTTACTAGGCTATTATTATTATTACTATTAGATTGTAATCTCCTGTGAATTCATTGGTTGACTGTAGTTCTACCAATCCAGTATTCTATATTCTGATGTCTGTTTCCTAGAACAAAACAAAGGCCTTGAACCACCCCTGTGTTATCTTCATGCTAAAAATATTGAAGTCTATTTACGTGAACATTTTCCATGCCAAAATCAGAACTGACTATTTTTGGACACACACATCCCACTTCAACGGTACAAAAGTAATGGCCAGCTATTACCAGTGGGTCTATGTTGGTGAAGTAGGCTTCCATTCAAATTATGTTTCGGGGGAAACCGTCAATGCCCAAGTTGCTAGATATCCTGTATGGTTTAACCTTATCGTTAAAGTCAAGTCCACGTGCAATAGGTTCAGTACACTGTAGTGCTGTCTCTGCAGTCTATTTCCCCTTTCTCTCTACGGCAAGAGGATCCAGACATAATTGTACTTCTCTAACAATCTGTCTTGTGACCTGCAAACTGTTAAAGCGGCATCTCTCCAGCATCATCCTGTGATCGTGCTGACGCCCCGATCCCTCTAACTGACTTGCGATGAAATTGACGAGCGCATCAGGATCTATGTCTCGTCGACGATAAAACCCCAAAGCCCTTAATTAGCCTCCTTCTAAGACGATGAACAACACTAATTTCCTTGTTATCAATAACCGGAAGACAAAGGGCTTTCTCCATGCAATTACTTGCCCTCTGGTGCATACTTTTGTTATGTTTGTTTGTTTTGTTATGTCGAGATAACTATTTGGTTATTCCAAGATAGGCCTAGATAGGGGATCATGTTTTTTTTTTTTTTTTTAAACGATACATGTCACTTCTATAGTAGCATTCTGTCGTTACTCTGCGTTCATTTCGCCCATATTTCTGCATGTTTCCTGTACCATTGGAGAGCCAAGAGGTCAAGCAAGACACAACAAAGAAACTTTAAAAATGGCGGAATATTTTGAGGAGAGGTTATGCGATTTAGTAAGACATTTTAAACATCTATGTGATGTACCTTGTGTGTGTGTGTGTGTGTTTGGCACCAATCCCATTTCCTGGGATCCTTGTGGCAAGTCAATGAATCTTGTCCCCAACATGGCTGTCTACCTCTAAGCAGTGTTTGTTTGTGGTTAGTTTACTTAGGTAGTTGGCTTAGCCATACCACTACAATGATGTTAGTTTTGCTTCAGACGCAGACGCAGGGTCTTGCATGCAAACTAACCATTGCTCTCTCCTAACCTGGCACCTTTACACTATATGGATCACATACACATATTGGCCTTAGACATAGCCACGCACTGGGAGCAAAAGCCTCAAAGTTCCCACGTTACACTCTCTTTGTTCTGACCCCAACCGTGGGCTCATGACCATGCACAAGGAACATACCAAGCCAGAACAGGGAGGGTATTAACATCTATGCACAATTGCACTCACATTTATTCGGTGCCCGGCCACAAGCAATGTACCTACAGTAATTGGTACTGTTAGTATGAGGATGGTACCTATTTCCCTACACTGGACCGCATAAATAACTAACATGCAGTGCATGACACTCTGGAGGATCTGGCAAATAGTTGGCAACACAGATGTCAAGATGACATATTCTTGGGCTTGCAGATGTGTTTACAGCTGTTCTCCACTGAGAAAGTGGCAGTCCTGCAGTCAAAGGACCTAACTTCAGGAACAGTCACTGTTGCTGTGGAAACGCTTACGACCAACTTAAACAGTTTCCATCACATGTTGATCATTTTCAGCCCAAGAGAAATTCAAAATGGTTTATTTTTAATAATTCGGTTTTTTGCCTGGTTGCTATGCTAGCTAGCTATCTAAGGAAACTTTTAAACAACCTTAAACAACATGGTTTAAATTAGGGCTGGGTGATATGGTTAAAAAAACTCATATCTCAATATCCTTAGAAGAACGGCAATATACAATAGGTTGTAATCAAAACCGTATCAAAGTATAATGTTGAAATATCAGTATTTATTTGTAATATCAAAAAAGTTAAAGGGGACATATTATGAAAATGTCACTTTTTTAGTGCTTCTGCACATCGATTTGGGTATCTGGTGTGCCAACCCAAAAATGCTGAAATAAGAAAAATCCAGTCAGTTTGTTGTGTGTTTGTTATGTGGTTCAGCAAGCCATTCAATCCAGTCAGTTTTTTGTGTGTTTGTTATGTGGTTCAGCAAGCCATTCAGATCTCCCCCACCCCCAGTTAACTATTGACACAGTAAGCAAAATAAGACAAAGGGAACAGTCATTTAGTGTATTTTCTTCTTTAATCACTTTTGCATTACCGAAATGACTGACAACTCATATGCATGAAAAAAACGTACTGCTCTATTCCGTAATGTAAAGGCCCATAGAATGCTCCATAGATGTTGAGTGCATTCTGTAGTGAGAACACTTTCAAGCACACAGGTTTGAAGTCAAGATAATCAAACCATGTACGCCGGTTGTTTCTGAAGCTGCAGTAGTCTTCTAAATTGAAACCTTGAAAGTTTGAAAGGGTAACTGACATGGAATATAAAACAGATGATGACTGCATAATTACAATGTAATTCACCTACCAAGAATTCAATTCTACCTGTGGTATCTCGGGCTCTGTAGGCATTTTTTCACACTTGGCACAAATACACCTGTATCGAAGAGATACTACTTAAAAAGTGAAATTGTGAATAAGTGAAAAAGTTAACTGGTGTAGTGGATTTGAATGATACTATTAAAGACGTTGGTCACCCAACGCAAGGACTTAGTGAAAACACAATGTTTAACTGGTGTAGTAGATTTGAATGATACTATTAAAGACGTTGGTCACCCAACGCAAGGACTTAGTGAAAACACAATGTTTAACTGGTGTAGTAGATTTAAATGATACTATTAAAGACGTAGGTCACCCAACGCAAGGACTTAATGAAAACACAATGTTTAACCGCTGTAATAGATGGAGGTCAACACACAAGTCTTACACTCCTTGCTTGGCCCATTACTGTTGCAAGGTAACATTGCTGGCATCTGAATGTGGAGTATGTGTAATCTGATAAAATGGAGTTGGCGACATGATAAAGGCACATATTGTGCATAAGATACATTGGACAGTGTCATTTATTACAAGCTAGCTGAATTAGGCTTTCAAGGTTAAAAACTTCCAAGGCTTATTTGGCGTGAGATTGACAAAAACTGATCAAACTTTTTGGCGTGAGATGCATTTACTTGGATGTTAGCCTGAGACGGGACTGAGGTCGATGACTTTGGGTATTTGGAAAAACTGTCAACGACTGCCAACACGAAACACAATTTTGGATCTAAAAAATTGATATTAACCAAGGCAGTTGTAGCATACATCATAAAGCTGTAGAATAAAGTATGAAAGTAAATTCAGTCAGTGGCATAGGAAGGTGTTTGACATTGGGAGGGAACAAAGTTGAAAATACTATTTTATGAATGTATTGAATTACAGCCAAGCCCAGAAGGTCACTACTGGTGTTGCCTTATATGATCACGTTACTTCAAAATATGAATAACCAGTGGCGTTATCAGGATGTCATCGAGGAGTGTGCATTTAGATAAGTTGGGTGGGCAACTAAGTTCAACATGAATAGATAATATCCCAAACTTACCCATCTGCCATAGTGTAGGCTACAATCATGCTTGAAACTAACATGTTGTAATTTCATGCAGTCAAAAATGGTCAAACTGTTCTGCCTAGCAACTATAGACACGAAAAGGAAGTAAAGTTTAGCTGTTTTTTCACAGAGCCACAGAAATGCTAGCTAAGGTTGTTTAGAAGCAATAGCCTATTTCTTGCATAGGCTCTCAGGAGCCTACAGCTAAACAAGATTATTACCGCAATGAATGACACTATGAGACAATCATATCCCATTAATTGGTTATTTGTCAGCATTAGCAAAATGTGATTTGGAGCGCACAGACCTGCCCCAACTAAGTGAAATACTTATCCTTTTACAGGTTGCTAACATTTACCTATATCAAATAAACCCAGAGAGGGCTTCAGCTGCAGAGGTTTCAGATATATTATGTCTGCCTTGTAGCAATAGAACAATTTGACGAAACATGATTGGATACATGGATTGGAACTCCTTGTGGCATACTTCCTGCCTTGTTAAGGCCCAGCGTGCATAGAACACATTATCCTCCTCCTACATGGATGACATCTGTATCTAACATCAATGGATTGGTGGGGTCAGGGTACGCTAGTACTGGATCAGACATTAACCTTAGCCTTCAGGTGGGGTCAGGGTAGGCTAGTACTGGAGCAGACATGAACCTATTCTTCAGGTGCTCAAAAGACTTCTGACAAGCTTCCGACCACCTGAAACGCTTGTCTCTCACTTCTGCACCGTCTGCTTTGTAGGGACAGGCCATCCTTTCACTACCTGAACTTAACAACTGCAGAAATGACTTGACCCAGGTACTGTGTAGCAAACAAATTACACTTGGGAGGATTCATCTTAAGGTTGGCTTGGCGTGACTCAACTCGACGCAAAGCCCACCATCCCGCTTCCTCACAAGGACCACAGGGGCAGCAAGGACTACATGAAGTTTGGATAATGACACTTGCCTGCATCTGTTTTATCTGCTCTTCGCTCCTCCTGCAAATGAAGAGGAGCAAGGCGCAGATGTAACAGGCTTCGCATCCCCAGTATCAATGGTATGCCTCGCAAGAGGAGTCCTTCCTAGGTCTCTATCTTCTTTCTTTTTCTCCATCTTCCACTGGTACCCGGGGTCGTCGCCAGGAGGTGGAGTCAGCGGTCATGAGCCAGGTGCGTGGCTTCTCCGATGGATAGATGATAAGCACAAAGAATCTCTGCATCGATCCAGCATGTGTGAAGCCGTCCTTGGGCATGAACTCCTGAGCACCTGCTGTTGTAGGCTCTGGAGGCTGGCTGGCTGGTGGACTCCCATTCTGGTCAAGTGGCCAAACCGGGCCACCAGAATATCACAACGACCAGACAATGAAAATGAAAATAGCGGGCTCCGACATACCTTCCACACAGGCACTCAAGAACATACTGGGAAGTTGTATAACCTCACGGTCGGAATGACAGTGTCAGACTTTATGACAACAGTATGGGGCTTAGCAGGATCATCTGGGACCAACAGCGGTAAAGTCTTCCCCATACAGGAAGAAAACCTATCTATCATGGCCCCAAACTTAGACAGAAAATCAAAACCAAACAAAACATCACAGGAGGGAACATCAGGCAATAGAAAGTCAGCAACTAAGGCAAGGGAACCAAACTGGTAAATTGGAAAATAGGTCATAAATTGATCCCTAGCAAACATACCCTGAGTTTGATCATCCACAGAGGGGTAAGCTTTAGCCACTAACCTATCCAAGGCATTACCAAACTCCTGAGCATCAGTCTCGTTGGGTAACCTCCTTCTATCGGCAAAAGTCACCCTACTCCACTCCTTACTATGACAAGGTTCATACCAGAGTACTTTGCAACTTCTTATCAGACAACGAGCTCTGCTTTGTTTATGGTCTTCTGTTTTCCTTTTTTTTGAAATGACAAAAACAAACTGCCACTTGCTGGTAGAGAGAGTTATTTTCTCTCATATTTCCCAGAATGTACTAGTTGGTCGTTGGCTGTAGTCTTTGAGGTGTGTTCAAGTGCAACTTTTTGGCCCACACACAGGAGACACAACAGTCTGCCTTTGTCGCCACTAGTTCTTTGATGTGGGTTTGGTGTGTCTCTGGCTTAACACATGAACAGCTACCTTGTTTAACCCTCTTCACTGCTGGCAAGACTAAAAGTTGTGAACAGCACCCTCCCAGTGTCTCTCATTTGAGCGCTCACCACCCCATTCTATGTCAGTCTGGAGAGAGGGGACATAGAAATATATTAATTTGCATGATGCGATGCTACTGGTGACTGGATGTGTAGATATACTGACGCCTCTCTAGGATAACCCAGAGACAGTGCTCCAGGTCAGAAAGAACTGGATGCGCCAAAACGCAAGAGTAGCATTGACCATTAGCCTGCATGGATGCATAAGTAATGAGAGGTTATAAGATATGTTCATAGGTTTGAACACCTGGACCAATCTAAATGCAATCTCTTTCTGCATGTGTTGCACTTTCAGCAGTATCTGAATAGAAATAACAAGAAGTCATTATTGTGTATTTACATCATGGACTACATCTGTTTACTGCTGACATCATTTAATCAGACTAAGTCAGACAAATTAGACTGCCTCTTCCCAGGAGTCTTTAAAGGGGTTTAACCTTTTAAAACAAACATTTCATTTTTAAAGCCTGCTAGGACACGTGTTCACTTCAAGGCCACCTGAGATAGATGAATTGCATTAGCCCATTACACAGGTTTGTTTCCTTGCATGGGTTCACTTCAAGGCCACCTGAGATAGATTAATTGCGTTAGCCCATTACACAGGTTTATTTCCTTGCTAAGAGAAATCTGTGAGCATAATGCGTTGCGGTCAGATTACAAGTTTTAACCAATCGGAGACCAGAATTACCTACTCACTTCCTGATTTACCACCAATACTTGTGTTACCACCCATCCTTGACCGACATGCGCCACTCTTCCGATAAAGGGAATGTGATGTGTTTTGGCCGGTGGACACGTCAGAAGTGGACAGTGAAGGATTGGGACTGGCACATGCAAATGTTCCCAACCAGAGAAGAAGAACATTATGTGACCACACCTATATCCAAAATAAACACCTTG
The DNA here is from genome assembly GCF_900700415.2 of Clupea harengus. Taxonomy (NCBI): domain Eukaryota; kingdom Metazoa; phylum Chordata; class Actinopteri; order Clupeiformes; family Clupeidae; genus Clupea; species Clupea harengus. The sequence goes on from NC_045169.1 coordinate 1,285,839, forward strand.
GCAAAACTTTTACATTTATTGCCAGAGTTTAAGACAGCCCACCGGGGCAGAAAAGGCCATTTTTGCAGAGTTTCTATATATTTTCCACATCTGCCTGCATGTGCCCTTTCACGTCCAGCGACCAGATTTAGATTATACATTCTGGGATGGTCACGTGTGGAAAGTAAAGTATCCGATATGCAAGGAACCAATGAAAAGGAGACACAGGTATGATTTTAATCTAATTTCTTTAATGAGGTTGTGTTGTGGGGCTTTAATTACAGTACCCAGAGAAAGGAGAGAAAACACAGTAACATGCAGGGAGACTGCACCATACTGCCACCACACAAGGTTTTGGCACAGGGGGCTTCATCTGGTGCATCAACAGAAACGACAACAAAATATCATAATCAACAACAACAACAACAACAACAATAATAATTATAATAATAATAATGATAATAATTATAATAATAATAACAATAATAATAATAATAATAAAATAAAATATTATTTTAACCTAATTGGATATTTTCTGAATTTCAGTCCAAGGAAGACTCTTCCTCATTCCAGTGCTCAACGGTATGAATGTTTGTTCTTACTATGTTTCATAATCTAAAGTGGTTACAAGACAGCAGCATGGTGTTTCTATTAGAGGCTATGAACAAACAACAGGCTTGCATCCATGATTACAATACATAATCTACAAAAGCCATTCTATTTAAAGTACTAGCGACTGTAACACATGATGTACAGAACGGGTGTCTTTTTTGGAAAAATCAATGAAATCAAATATGGCACTCTTTATATTGCTTTGTTCAGACATCAAAGCCTTTACAATGACCATCCTCAAAATAATATGTGAGCATGTGTCATTGCATTAAAATACCAAATACAATAAATAATGGTTTTTAATTTATTGCTAATGTAGACCTTTTCCTCAGAGCTACAGTAGTACTTTCACTGTTATATTATTAGAACACACATCAGTATTGGGTAAAGGCTATCTTAGAAAGGGTAACAGTCAATGTGAAGCACAATGCCTATGAGAAGAGGTTAAGAACATGCAGAAAGTACTCACTGGCATAAGGGAAAATATGGAGGGCTTTTCACTTGCCATGAGCCCATCAACTTATGTAACATACACTCTCACACACACACACACACACACACACACACACACACACACACATACTTTCACACAGATACATTTACATACACAGCATCCTTCCATCATTTGAATTCAATGTCATTTTGACAAACATTCTAAAGCGAAACTACAGAGCACCATTCCAGTCACGATGAGGAATTACATTCCTGGTGACAAAAGCGATCTAAATACTTGCCAAAAGACCCCTCATACTGCCACAGAGCTGATTCAGATACTATCCATAATGTTGACGGAAATCAAAATAAATACTGTACAGACAGTTAGACTGGTGTAGACATGGAAAGAGACAGTGATCAAAAAACGGAAAGGAGACACATGGCAAACAATTCTCCCATTCTAAGTAGGTCAAAAGCATTTCCTATGTCTTACACTGTTGACATCTGATAAAGCATGCACAATGTATATTATACAGTTATAATGCACACACAGAGCCACATAACGGTGTTATATTGAATGGGTGAAAGGGAATGAGGGGTAATGGCAGATGATTTCATGAACCTGTATTTTGTTCTCATTTCTTCCTCTCCCACTCACCCACTGCAATTAATAGCTGTCAGGCGATACAATGGCTGACTCAGCAGCAGCCTGCCATGTTCAAAAGAGAAATAAGTAAATTGCCTCCTCTCCATTAGGATAATGAATTGGGAGAGTGCTTACACACACAGTTTGAAAAAGGAGAAAAAAATACAGGTCAACCTCCTGGCACAGTGACAATAATGTCCTGTGAAGGTTTTCATTTGTACCTCGCAGCCTTACACATACACTCACAAAATACATGCATTCATAAACTGACACTGAATTAAGTGGACACGGGTTAGCTTCCTGGTGCAATGTCTTTTGATAGACACAATTCATTGTACGAACCCATGCAAAGAGGAGTTATAGTCATGCTGAGTAGTGATGAAAAGGCATGTCAAATATGAATACTTACAATGAAACACAAGGACACACACACACACACACACACACACACAACAGTACCGAGTATATGTTTTCAGTGCAATCTAAAGCAGTGTTTTAGTTGGCTCCCGATTTGTATATCTGTTCGACGGTGTAAGCTGGACCCACAGACAGACATATAAATAGATATGAATGGATACTACTGTATACAGAATACACATAGGACAACTCACTAAGACCGACACACAGAGCAGAGACACTGAACCAAAGCAAATCAAAAAGGCAAAATCAAAATATATTCTTGAAAATGAGGGGATCCTGAGGACCGAAGTCAATGAGAGTTTCCTTGCCCCAGGCACACTCACACACACACACACACACACACACACACACACATAATACACATACACATACACACACACACACACACACACACTCTCTCTCTCTCTCTCTCACACACACACACACACACAGAAACACACTCTCATACCCACACAATCTCGGTCTTCAGAGGTAATTGCACATCTTTCCCATGGATGACCACACCTTTACATGGTCTCTGATAGCAGCCTGCCGAGCATCACACAGAGATCTAAATGTCTTAGGAGGAAGTGAATATTACAGGTAGAAGGTAGTGACTGACATTAAAAGGACAAATGCTAATGCTAGGAGCACTACGTACAGCAGCTAGTGTGGTATAAGAAATCTACAATCGCACCCACCCACCCTCCCAGGGGCGGAGTATCAGTCACATTACTAGTGAACAACTTTTTGACCCATTTTCATTTCAACAGCAAAGTTGCCAAAGCTCTGAAAAGATGTTGGTATCTCTCTATCGATCACACATCCTGGCGTCTCCCCGTTCAGAGGTCGGTGCAGCGCTCCTGCTTGCTGTAGTGGTCGAACTGACTCTTCCAGTGCATCATGTAGGAGCTCCAGCGATGGAACTCCACTTTCCACTGGCGCTCAGCTTCATCAATGTTATCTAGGGGGGACAGAGGAGATACAAGCAGTCAGTCAAAAGACATGGACAACCAGGATAACCAAGTTCAGGGAGGGAGGGAGCCGGAACAATCAGACAGAGGAAATGAATGGAACAGATTAACTTGCCACGGACAGGTAGTTGTAACAGGCAACATATGCTGCAAATCCAACTCACTTTGACTTTTGTTTTTAGAGAACAAATAAAAGCAGAGGGAGGGAGGGAGACACAGGAGACAGTAACACAGGTCACAGTGTTAGGAACAAAAACGGCTGTGAGTTTAGCTTATTATTAGCCAGAGGGGACCCTGGACTTATAGTGCTATAGTTAACACAAGTGTGTGAAACATATGAGGAGACCAGGGATTACCTCTGTATATTAATAGTGGGATTTCTGAGAGAGGGGTGTGAACACTCGAGGGACATGGTGAACGTCAACAAATTGCAAATAAAAGCGGAGGGAAAAGGTAGGATTGTCAACATCCCCGAACCAGGAAACTAGTAAAACAAAGCATTTCAAAACTAATACAGCTCCAAAACTATTATATTATTCTGAAGGAAAGGCTGAAACCGGTGTAAATCACAACCATATATTGTGTACTCTGGATTGCGGTTAGGTTTTTAATCCAGGTGTCGCCAGGACTAAGGGTTGTAGCATTTTTCTTGGACTCACAGAAACACACAAACAATCTCATGACTGAGCAGGGTTGTAGGCTAGGTAACTTTTGTTCAAGCTCAATGGTGTTCTTGCACACCTACAAGAGCCCTTGTTTGCCACTGTAGCTTTCACTCAGGCTTTGGCCTAATGCACCCAGCCTGTGTTGCGTGTGCATGACTGCTGCGCTGGGAACTGCTGTGGCACGGTTGCGTGTGTGTATTCACGGTTGCGTGTGTGTATTCACGGTTGCGTGTGTGTATTCACACTGCGTCTCTGCTGCAACACTGCTACTGTCAGCCCTATCTCTGTGCATTCAGTTTGCCTTTGATAATAGCTGTCAATACACTGTCAGTTTGGTATCATCCATTGTTGTCAAGACCAGAAAGTTGACCAGTTGTAACCAGAAATCAGTCACGTGAATTTTATTACCCTCATTCAGAGCGAGGGCGAGAGAGAGAGTGCAACGGAAAATGACTGCCCTTCGTTAGTTAACTTATCAACATAATGTAATCATTACGACATTGGGCTACTATAAAGTACACGTGTAGCATCCACTTTCCCCTTTCATAACTTTAATTGCTAAAATGGTTAAAAAACGTATTTGTTATATTTCAGTCATATAGCCCACACATCGAAACTGCAGTAAAATGTGTCAGTTATGTGATGTTGCTGGTATGATGTCAGTATGATCTTTTTACTGTCTATTTTTGCTGAGAACCGCTTACCTCACACCTACCGCACACAAGAAAAATAGGCTTCACGCCAAAACTCTAAATGAGTCGCAGCGTGGCTCAACGTGTGTCTCGCGCAAGCTAACCTGTTAACATGGTAATGCCACCACGCAATGCAGGCAGTATGGAACTGGCCTTAGGGTTTTACAGACCGAGATCTCTGAACCTTGCACACTCCCCAGATCTGAACGTGGACTTCTATACATACAGGCTTTTCAGGTTTTGGACCATGCAGGTCTCTGGGACCCGGGTGCCGGGAAAATAATGTAGACCTACCAACCTTTTATGAGTTGTGCTTTGTTTGAATTTTGAGCATTTTAAACTCTTTTAAACCATTTGGACCAATGCAGACATTTAAACATTGATTCAGTTCTATTAGGAAAAATTCAATTCAAAGTCAATGGTTACACTCCAGTTTTTTTGTCATTATATATCCACTGCATCATGAACCGCAAGAATAGTCTAAATGAATGAATGCTCTTTGAGATGCTGAACCATGTTCTTTTGCTAACCTTTGTTTTAACCTAACTAAGGTAATTGACTCTGGGAATTGGAAATTGAATCTCCAAAACCACATTAGAACCAGAGCATCCTCTCCTACCTCTCACATCTCATACTACCCCTAGATATACTCTCCAAAACCACATTAGAACCACAGCATCCTCTCCTACCCCTCACATCTCATACTACCCCTAGATATATAGTTATATAGTTATACCCCAATAGACACAAGCAGTTCTTTCAGTACGATCATTATTACCAGTGATGTTGAGGAGGCGGGGGAGGAAGCGGTTCCACAGGGCGCACTGTTGTGTCCTCAGGCCTCTGTGGACTTTCAGTGGATCCGTGTTCAGTGCCACATTCTTCTGTTCATTGGCTGTGAACAGTGGCCACCTCCGCCTGTCAAAAGTGCCATCCGGATTGAGGGCAGGATTGCTAAAGAGAAGAGGGTACATGAAGATGGAATGGGTGAAAAGGCGTTGCGGTGCACAATAACAAACATACTCACCCATGGTGTGAGTCAACAGACACAGACATAAAAAGATAATGCTTCTAAAAGCACCAGATTAAGCCCCAGTCCCGCTTACCCAGTGCGAGCGAAGTTAGCCCAATGTCTCATCATTCGTCGACTCAATTTGTCTTCCTCTGAAGTGTAATTCAGACCTTTCTCCAAGGGCAGTCCGAAAACGAATTCAATTTCATACCCATGAATGACCCCCATCCACTCTGGCCAGGCGAGGTTGGATGCCCGATGGTCAAACAGATACAGATACACAGCACCTGGGGGAGAAAAATAATAAACATCATTTAGAAGGATAGAAAATTGATGGGTCATCAATGGAGAACTGCTCTGTTTTCCAGTTGTCCCAAATAACATTTATTTTTTTCTAATTAACAGCTAAAACAGAAAGCTTGATTGTTTATTTACTTGAGACTGTTGGTGTACACAGGCAACAGGACTCAGGAAGCTGTGGGATATAACCAAGGCATTTGGCCATCACCAAAGGTCTTAAATACATAAATAAATACGTGGAAGATGTAAACACTGAATCATAACTACATGAGCGCGTGTTATGCTACAATAAACATTTCTTGTCAAAGTTGTCAGTATCCCATCTTTAAATACATTTACAGTACATTTAGGCTTGAACCTAAAAAAAACAGGCACACTTTGAATTATGCTTAAATTTTAAATTCAAATAACTAAAAAAAAAATTGATGCAAAAGTGCCATGTATAGTTATATTCTAGAAAACCACAGCAAAAAAAAAAACAGTTAAGAAAGAATATAGACTAAACACTAAAAAAAACATTGTAAATATTTCTGGCCAAGACCTTTGAACTCTGAACCTTGTAAACATAGGTGTTAGCTTCACATAGGTGATATCAGCACTCAGACATTGTATGTGGTTTCACTATTAATTATTAGTAACTTCTGAGTAACTTTTTCTTCTCCAAAACCAGTGTCCCTACACAATGAATATGGCTGAGATAGGTGTAAACACACCTGTGATTGCCCCTCCCCATTGTCACTGCTTCTGGCCCATCTGCCAAAGACAGTAGGCAATATGTAATGTCCCTGGAATGCCATTGTGGCCCTCTGTCCCCCACAACCATCAGGTTTGAAAATGGTATAAAAAATATGGCCTCTTGAGCTGTAGGCTACTCAATAGATTACAGAAATGATCTGTCCTCATCAGGATGCCAAGCATCAAAACAGTTTCTCTCGGGTAGAAGGCAAAGGCAGACATCACATGCAGTTGCAAGGGGTTTTTGTTTGCTTTCCCCTATGCATCCTGCAATGCACAAGCCACCATCTGTGTTGAACTCAACCCCACAGACAGGAGCCTAATACTGATTTCTACGCAAACAACAAACTCCAAACGTCGACGTATGTAGCCTAATAAAATAAACGCACCTCTGAGCATGATATATGTATTTTATGTATCTTAGCAACATAAAGTGACTTATATGGTTCAAAATGGCCGTGCAGGGGGGAGCTGTGGCGCAAGCAGCATCCCCGACCATGTATGGGTCTGAACACCCACAGAGACCCGAGGCCCTTTCCCGATCCCACTCCCCATCTCTCTCTCCAGCTCATTTCCTGTCTACCTTCACTATCCTGTCTGATTAAAGGCTTAAAGCCCCCAAAAATAGTCTCAAAAAATAAAATACAAAATTGACATGCAGAGTTGATGGTAGTAGCCTAAACTCAGCATAATATGACAGGAGTTTTACTCCCTATAAGTTCATCAACAGCATTCATTACAAGAGCTAGCCAAACGAATATAACTTACTCATTACAAATATTCTCAGCAGGGTCAAGAGGAAGCTCAAAGTGGATACGTTTGTCCTCAACGTCTTCACCACTTTAATCTGAGGAGTGGTTGCCCTCCTCGCTCTCCAGAGCAAGTTATGAATATATGTATGAAGTATGAAAACAACCCAACATGTGGACTTGTTTATACTGGTGAAACGGGGTGTTTTCTCAGAATTTCTTGCTATGTCATGACCCAATAGCGATCGCTGATTTACCATGCTCTTATCATATGAATCATTAGCAGCTGCTGCCTCAGTCAGAGACTGAAATGTGCAAGACCGTTACAATGTTCTAATTTCCTTTTTAGTTTCAAACAGTATATATTTGAAAAGTATAAGATTCAAGATCTGGGGGTGTTAATTGTATGTCTCTGGGGCACTCTGTGTAAAACTTGCTGAGCTTCAAAGGCATATTGACAACAATTCACCACAAGACCACAATATGCCCCAAGGGACCACACCGACCTCTTAGGGCTGTTGATTTAGCTGTGTGTTCATGTTGGAGGCTGCAGTTTGTAGTGCTGTTGAGTGCTGTTGATTTAACTGTGTGTTCATGTTGGAGGCTGCAGTTTGTAGTGCTGTTGAGTGCTGTTGATTTAACTGTGTGTTCATGTTGGAGGCTGCAGTTTGTAGTGCTGTTGAGTGCTGTTGCAGTATTGCTTAAAACAACTGACACGTTTTTCTCTAATGTTGACCACCCTATTTCAATCAGTGAGATTAGACTACATAACAGAAACACCATGTGTTTAACACAAAACTGTTTAACTGCAACACAAACTACATCCTCCAAAATGATCATACAGTTGAATCACTACGTCTCTTAAACTGTTTTAACATAAACGGAACATTCTAATAATCATGAAGGGGGATTTATTGCAGGACTGTTGTGTTAGACAGCATTAGTTATCGCTAGGTGTACCTAATAAGCTGGTTACTGAGTGTATGTCATCTAGCAGACTGCCATGTGTTTATAGACAGATTTATCATATGGAAAGCATAGAAAGTCATGTTTTTTTGTACCCAAACTTGATGGCCAATGTAAGAAGGGGTAAGGACTATGAACATGGAAGGGATTTAACACTCTTGGGACCAAGAGTGGTTACACTTTATATTTCCTCTAGACTGTTCAGAGTCCTTGATTTATTGATCTAAGGGGGAACTGCAAAGGGCCCTGCAATCATTTATACTGATTAAACTACCATGCAAGCCTTGGAAGGAGCTTTAAGAGCTTTAATAGCTTTGATCATTTTGATCCAAAATCTCAGACTTGACCCTCATGGTACACCAGACAAATTTATGAGGAAACTAAAAAAATCTATTAAAACAACACAGTGCTAAAATGTGCGGCTTTTTGAGGTAACTAAGGCAACTAGTTTTGGTATCTTCAAATTCATTGTCATCATATATGGTCATGTGAGGGACAGATAAACACACGGGTCATTCCCACTAGCCACCCAGACTATGTTCTATGTAGTTCTGTGTTCTGGGCCAGAGCACCCCACAAAAATGTATGACATTGCCTGCTATATTGCCAAAAGACACCATTTAGCATGATAGCAAGCTAGCAACTGGGCTGTTGGTTTTCTGCATGTAGTTTGCTCGCTAATGTTAGGCCAAAACTTTTTCCTGCTACTTTAAGGTAAAAGGGGAGAATAACAGGTCCAGAAATGTTCATGAAAAAGATAATGTAACACCAACACAGAGATCTTTCTCCAACCAGCTGCCAATTATGTGATAGTACTCTCGCCACAGTTTGGTTGTTTGTTGAGGAGGTGTCCAGACAAGGAATGATCCAGCTGGTTGTACTGGGGACAATTAATTGGCTCTTGACTACGAAAGAGCCTGTAGGGAAAATGTTTGCTCAACACAAGAATTATGACACCTTCTCTTTAAACTAAAGTCCCCATCACTACACTGCGTCACAGGGTTCCACATGGTCTGCAAACTGGCCCCCAATATCTTCTTCAGCAGAAAACATAATTCAGGCACTTTCTTTGCTTAAGCCTACTTTGTCTGTGGGTTGTCATTTGTTGCCTTCAAGTTTGTCTGACTACATTTTGAGAAGTAGATCTATTTGTTTACGATGACGGGCTTAAAGCCAAGTTTCTCATGAGTCATTAAGAACTGAGAGCAAACCCTAAGGCCAACTGGGTTGTTCAACAGGTCAAGGCATCTTTAATAAACAGAGGTTGACCGATCTGTAGTTCGATGAACTCAACAATGTTATTTAAAAAGGACAATAATTGTAAAAGCTGCAACAGGGTAGCCAGGCATGGATCAAGGGTGCACTTTAAAGCCAAATAGTTGAGATTAATTTGTTGAGTTGTATTCCATCTGTGGTTATAATTCCTAATTGCAACTTCCTCAAAACAAGAAAGAATACAATCATAAAACATCCTGCACATGGGGGCATGATTTTTTATGTCCAATTAATTCACTCTTTCCTGTTCTCTTTGGCAATAAGGCAAAGTTATCTGGTCCTTCTGGTGGCTTTAACATGTAACCTGTGGCTTTTCTAAGACATTTATGATATTTCATTGTCATCTTAAACAATAGTCTATTAAACATTATCCAGTTGGCTGTGGGGGTACAGTTCTCCATCCGTAAAACAAACCTTGCATTTTGTGTCAAGCATGTTAGCAACTGTCGTTGTCAAGTAGATTAGCTAGCTAGCCGGTCACCACTGTGGGATCAAAATATGAAATACTATAGGCTAATCTTATCCTTGGGGACTTTAAGCCTATCTACTCCAATCAGCTTGGAAAATCGTTATCTTCTCTCTCCAACAGGAAAATAAATATTTGTTTTGTTTTGTTTAAAAAGCATCGTATAATGACCTCTGACCAATGCTGCATTCATAAGTCCAATAATTACAGATGATCTGCCTAGTTCTTGGTATATTTACTGATGCTTATTGCTCTTGTTTTACTTACCCTGTGAGTTGCCTCCACTATTGGAGGCAGGTCCCGAATTGCCCCAACTGAACGCTCCTGCCCCCTGGCCTGCCTGTCCAGCCTGGGAATGCATAGCATTGTTCTGGGCATATGATCGGGCAAAGTGATGAAGTGGACATATGACATTGTGGTCCCCCACAATGTCATCCAGGGCGTCCCGGTTTTTTAATTGATTATTCTCATCCATCCAGTCAGTATACTGCAGCACTATTGCTTCCAGTCCAATGTCATTGGCATGCGGGACGCTCATCTTCAATCCTTCCAGAAAGTCCTCCCGTGAGATGTGACTCTCATTATCTTTACTGAACCCAGGGGCACCATAGAGTAAGAAGTATGACCCTTCGTCCTGATTGACACCAAGCAAGATCTGGGTGTCCTTGATGTTGCCTGAACTGAGCATGGCATCTGGAGTGTCGGGCAGAACCACTCCGTCAATGACTGGAACGAAGGAGAATCGGAAGAGGCTGCTATACGGGAGCACCTGCCACTCGTGGTCAATCAGCTCCTGGGGGGACTTGTTCCTCAGGCAGTCCACGATCTCTGTGTCATTGCCTCCCTGGCAGCCAACCAACTTGGCCAACAGGGTGGCCCTCCTCCGTGCTTCAGCGGGGCTGACTGTAGCCCATGGGCAATTGGGGACACCACTCTGCAGGATGGCACGGGTGAAAGTTGGACGACTCTCTGGGGACAAGAGGTGCATTCCCACTGATGCTCCACCAGCACTCTCCCCGAATATGGTCACTTGCTTTGGGTTCCCTCCAAAGAACTGGATGTTGTCTTGAACCCACTGGAGGGCCAGGCGCTGATCCAGGAGACCCACATTGCCAGGTGCCTCATGGGAGCCATGGAGGGCAAGGAACCCAAATGCACCGACTCGGTAATTCATGGAGACTACGACAACCTTTTCTGTGTTGGCCAGGTAGCGCCCATCATACACATCCAGGGAGGAGGAGCCACTGTAGAAACCTCCTCCATAGATCCACACCATTACAGTCAGGTTGTGTGGCCTGGGGGAGGCTGGGACCCATACATTGAGGAACAGGCAATCCTCATCCATTACTCGGTTGGGGTTCCACATCTCACTGCCAGGAAAGCCCGGGAAAGACTTATCCACATACTGGTAGCAGGCACTGGAGTAGTCTTTGGCTTCCAATACATCATTCCAGGCCTTCTTTGGCTCCGCTTGCCGGAAGCGCCTCTTCCCCACAGGGGGCTCACCGAACGGGATGCCCAGGAAAGCTACAACATGGCCATGGTCTGGCACAGGGAGGCGCACTCCCTGGACTCGTCCCTGACGTGTCGTTACCACGATATCTGCCTCAGTCTGAGCAAGGGAGCGGGAGGCTAGGAGTGAGAGGAGGACCAAGTGCAAAAGGATAACACTGGAAGTCTTCATGGCCAAGGGCTTCTGATAGTCTGTGGTAGTGAAGAGGCAGGAATTGGAGCAGAGTCTGTTGGGCAAAAAAGAAAACAGCAGAGTTCTGAAGAGGCCAAGTTGAGTGACAAAAGACATGTGACATCATGTGAAAGACATAAATACCGATTGGAATGATTGTAGTAATGGGGAGGGTGGATACGCAGCCATAATAGTGAGAGAGAGAGTACACTAGAAATCTAATCTATTCATTACATAATGGGACTCACACCTGTGAGGGTTCTGTTTATGTTTGGAGTGGTTGCTATGACATCAGGATTAGTTCCGGAGGCATGGTGGGGAGACAGGGGTACATAAATTTCACTGCAGCTGTGTGTGTGTGCACGCTATTTCTGTCCTTCCTCCCACCCCCCACCCCATTTTGCCAGTGTGGGGTTCTATTTTGGTGGGTGTCACTTCTTCAGTGCCCCTCTTTCCATGTCTATTTCTCTCTGTCCCAATCACTGATTATTTCAAATGCTTCAAGTGTGAAATCCACACTACAAAGCATGGTATATATATATCTCTATAACCAATGAAACCACAATCCAAGATAAATATTCATGAACTTCTTCGTGCATGTTTTTTCTTGGTTTTTAATGACACATAGTTTGTTAGCGGTGTGGTTTACTGTGGCCAATTCAATACTTTTATTAGGTGGGTCTGGACTCATATGCTTCTTACAAACAATCATTTCCACTATTGTCATAATCAGCTATCTAGGCAGATATAGCCATACAATGAAACTAATTATGCATGGCAGGACCTCCATTGTAAGTGGTTTGTGTTGAAGACATTAAGTCCTTGAGTCGGAAATGCGGGGTGTCAGTCTGTATGTCTGTAGTTAATAATATCTATGAAGACAGCTGCAGGGCTGGCTAACAGAGAAGGGGGGGGGGGGGGGGAGAGAGGGAAGGAAGGTGTGTGTGTGTGTGTGTGTGTGTGTGTGTGTGTGTGTGTGTGTGTGTGTGTGTGTGTGTGTGTGTATGCATGTGAGTCTGCAGGCCTTAGGGTGTCTTCAGTTAATTCGATTCTGGGATCTATTCATGAAGTTCACAGGGGTATCGCTTCCACTTCAAGATCACACACATCATAACTATGTCCAGCCTGGTCCTCACACCGTACTCATATACCAACTCCTTCCTGTGTCTTATCCTTCTCCCATATCTGTTGGTCTGCACTCAAGGTAAAGGCCATTTGCTTATTTGAATTTTTTAAATCTTTATAACCGATTCAAATTGCAGCCACAGTTATGCTCCTTTCATTCAAACTGTTACTGTAGAAATAAAAAGCCTGACACCACCCACAGTATCGGTTCATCCTCCACAATCTCTCCATGAATATCTGTGATGTCATGCTTCCTTGACTTGGTGTCCATGTTATCCACATCCAGGTCATGCCCACCCCATGTCTTCAAACACTCTTCTTGTAATAGCATTTAACAGTACTGTCCAGCTCTTATTTCATCCTCCCTTATATATGCATTTTCAGTGCACAGGCTAATGCTTTCCCTCTGCAAACACAGACATGAAAATAGTATATGAAAAGACCAACTGAAATCGCTAGAATTGACAAAATCACCTTACATGTAACCTGAAATTCTTTTTGCAAGTGCTTGTGAAGTATTTTCTGACCTGCATCGACAAAACATGCACAATTGTAGTCTAATATTCTATGAAATAGGCCAACGACGTCCAAGCCCACAGGACTGTCGCGCACTTCCGTTCCCCCCATTCTTTCAGTTCCTCCATGTGACGTGATATACAAGGCAGTAGATTTTCAGACACTGACAGTTTGACGAGCGGCACGGGAATCGCTGGAATTTTCCGTTTCGCGCTTCACCCATCTCATATTTCAGCCACAACATAGAGGATGCGCGTGTGCGCACATACTAGCGAAGAGAAGGCTAGTCATAGAGGACGCAGTTGTTGTCTTAATGTTATCGAAATGTCATCACACAACCTATAATAAAAATAATTATAGCAACTATTAATTTGCTTCATAAATGAATGTAATATCAACATAGTTATTAGGCTACATATCATTTATGTATCACTGACGTGGAGGAACCATGCTTTGGGTAGCCTATAACCTTCCTACTGCAACTTTACCGCCTGCATTTCGTCAGTAAATGTGACCATGCTTTTACATGAAACAGCCTACTTAAAAGGCCCCGTTGTTCAACAACCATATTCTCCATCTTCCATCAAGACTAAAACAGCGCAATGCTTTTTAAGGTTTACTACAGCATTTGTCTGTAGCTAATACAAACTCACTCTATTAATAATATAGGGAATTCAGCTAGTCGTGGACATTCGAAGCTTCATATATTATGTTTCACAACAGCAGGCAGGAGAAAGGATACATGGCTACTGCTAGAGATAAACAAGTCTTCGTTTTTGGATGACAGCTGCTGAGCGCTCGGTTGCGTGCGTGTGCGTGAACGCCTCTGTTTTATATTTCAGGGAGAGAGAAACGCCCCCTCCCGTTTACATCCTAGTCTGCTCCTTAATAAAAATCATGAAGCGCGCATATTCATCCATCTTCTTATGCTCATTTTCTTAATATGTCAATTTTACTAGGCTATACGATCCTTCAGTCATAGCATACATTTCAACAGGATAGACAAATAGGCCTGTCACATTTTCTGCTATGAAGAACTCGAAGAAGGCAATTTTGACAGCTAATTATGCAACGCAACACACCAGATGTCTGTTGTCAGCCGGTAATACCTGCCTTAACAGTAACACTAGTCTCATCTTGTACACCTGCCAAGAATTATATAATGATAGGAGACTATTCCGTGTTTTATATCATATCGACAATGGTTTTACTCCAAGTAGGCCTGAATATACAAAGTGGGCGAACCAACTAAATCACCCCTCCATGCTTTTCAGTAGCCTCACTATGATGATGGTCCGTGACGAGCTGTAAGAAAAGCCCATTTAAGATATGATCATAAGAAGCCTACGACAATAAACGCACGACGTAGCCAACCCTACTAATGTTACTGATGTAGCCAAAGATTTCAGGTAAAGTGGCCTAAAAGCGCCTGTGGAAAATAAAGTGAACATTCACAGTAAGATAAATGCAATGTCTTTTTGGCAACAAGGTGGAACATCTAATAATTTCTCTAGAGAATGACATGCGTCCGTCAGAGTTCCATACAGATGTTCTTGACTGTTACCACAAATGATACATGGTGCATGATACCTCAAGCCTACAGCAAACATTAACCAGCATACCGTTAGCGCACCAGCACGGTTATAAGCAAACTCAAATACGAAATCTGATCATTGTCAGTGTCATTATGGTTTGAATATCTTACGTTAAGTTACACGTTAAGTTATCGGATGTGAAGATCAATGTATCGCCCCAGCCTACCTAGCGCCTCCTGATAGATCGGTTCAGCGCTGGATCTCTCCCGGTTTAATCGTGTCTCACCCAGTCCTTCGACGAGTGGAAATGAATCCCCGGAAGATCCCAGTGTTCCAATAGAGACAAACGAAAAAAAACCGGGTTAGATTGATTACAGCTTTTCGGTGTGGCTGGTTTCTCGTGCCCCGGCCGGTGTGTGCCGTATATTACACAGACGACAACAGGCGGAGACGGACCATAATAAACCATGGAGGTGAAGGGGAAAAAAAACGTGCCAGCTCTCGCGAGAAAACCACTCCTTTCCTTCGATTTCTGCTTGTTTGAATTACGAGTAGCCAAAGCGTATTCAAAATGTTATTAAGGCGCTAATATGAAAATATGTAGTGTTGCTGTTTTGTGTTGTTGTTGGGCATAGCCTATTCTGTCACTAGATCTTTATGTTACTACCTTGCTAGTGGTATGATCTTTAATAACGCTCATTTCATTAATCATGTGTATAGGTCACACATGACATTCATAATGCTACTTCAACTTCAAGATAGATGTCCGAGACTTTCACCTTGGATGGTCATACCCAACATGCCCCCCCCCCCTCTCACACACACACACACACACACACACACACACACACACACACACACACACACATAGGGCTTCATAGATCCAAGACCCATGTTCCTTGGGATCGCAGGTGGCTCTGTACCCAAAAGTGTGTCAACCTAAGTGCCATTCCTAGCAACTCAAGCGCCTGAAGAGAAAGTCAATGCATGAAGAAATGTCTTCCAATCCTCCCAGTAGGCCTAATCAATAGAACACAAGTAACACAATCCCCAAAGCAAATACAATGTTGGCTAAATTAATAGTTTTTTTTTCCAAATGAACTGTTAACTGTTAATGTTGTATCAAACTCATTTAAAACTAGAATGAATTTGGGATCATGCAGTAACCATGAAAGTAACCAAGAAAAGTAAGAACATTTTTTTTTAAAAACTCACTGAAATTTCTCTTAACACTGTCTGGAATATTACCTTTTTTTTTTACAATTAATCTGCCTCTGAGGTCCCAGGCACTGACAACACTACATTCGTTTGACCAGCTATTCAAATTCTGTTGAATACTGAAATAGACAGATTTTGATCCAGTATAGGCAGGTTTATGGGGAAGAAGGACATGGAATACAGGGCTACGCCCGAATATAAAGGCAAGGGAATGTCATGGCCTGCAGAGAATGCCGTATACTGCCGATGGTCAATATCTCTGAGCTGGCGCTTAGCAAAGGGTGGTTAAATGGTGAGTCAGAAACAGTTAATTAAGGAGAGTGCTTACCCTGACCTTCATGTTCTCATACCTGCAATGCCCCTCTGCAGGACGTTTGTACACTCTGTCAAAACACAGCAATTTACTGCACCACAAGATTGACATTTTTAAAAGGGAATCCTGCACAAATGGGTCGTGTTTACATTCTGACTATTCTATTCTATTCTATTCTAGCTATTCTATTCTATTTGATCTATTCTAGCTATTCTATTCTATTTGATCTATTCTAGCTATTCTATTCTATTTGATCTATTCTAGCTATTCTATTCTGTTTGATTCTGTTGCCTCTGGTAGTTTAGCACATAGAGGAATAAGATATTAAATAATATGTAAACATCTAATCAGATTGGCTCCATTATGGGGCTAACAATGACAGATTATGGAGCAGAGCATATGAATTAGAAGAGGGAGAGAGAGAGAGAGAGAGAGAGAGAGAGAGAGAGAGAGAGAGAGAGAGAGAGAGAGAGAGAGAGAGAGAGATAGCTAAAGAGTGCAACAGAAAGCTGACATGAGAGTTTGGGCTTCCCTGTTAATGTCAAGAGTGGCGCCACAGCCAATAATGGATGCCCTTTACCTCATTTCGAAAATAAAGTACTCTTACATTTACAAGTCTTCTTGCATTTAAAGGGATACACCCGCAAATTAGAATTCTGTTATTTTCTACCCATACTAACATCATCAGATTTCAAAAGCCCAATTGTTCAATAGTTTTTGAAAGCAAAGAAATAATTTTAAAAATAATACTCTTGTTTCCACTCAATGCATTTTGGTTGGAAGATTGTTCTCCATTGGATGTGTTTGAATCTACAGTATGTAGTGCTAGTGCTGGAGGAGTCTGCACAAACAGATATGCGGCGAGGATGCTCTCAAATGCCCTCTAAGCAGTAATGCAGTTGCCATTGATTATGTGCCTCTGCAGAAATACGCAGCCATTCCCCTAAAAATTAATTCTCCTTAATCCAATCACAACAATTACCAATTATCAAAAGAGGCAGGCAGCAAGCCATAGTGATGAGAAAAAAGTATTTAGGATGGGGCAGAGACGATGCTTTGTGTTGACCACAGCTCTTTTACAACTGTATAGTTTGATCTGATCCTCAAGCTGACCAGCTAGCATACCATCTCGTGGAATAGATGGTTTTTCACTTTGAGTGTTAAATGTAAAGGCTACTCAGCTGGATTGGAACAAATTCAGCACTGACGGCAGGATCTATACATTCACTGGCAGTGGATAAGGCAAATGTGCCAGTCAGAGATGAAGGGAAGGTAGCCAGCAGGAGAGAAATAGCTTTCTCAGGGTAATCTATAATGGGGTCGTTAAAAGCCTCACTCTGCTGATCCAGAGCCATTATCTAATTGCTAGCCTGGATCTGGATGTGATACCACATCAATCTCTCTCTCTGCTCTCTCCCCCTCCCCTTTAATGCTGTTTTACTCAACCAGCAGAGACAGAGAGAGAGAGAGAGAGAGAGAGAGAGAGAGAGAGAGAGAGAGAGAGAGAGAGAGAGAGAGGAGGGAGGGAGGGAGGGAGGCAGGGAGGCAGGGAGAAAAACCTTGTGTTTATATTCTCTGCATTTGGGATGCTACATTTGTTTAGTATTTTAAATTAGTAGATAAGTGGGTAACATGGGGAATGACTGCATGCCAGAATTATTACCCATAACTATCACATTAAACTGATAAATATTCAGCTTTACATTTTTTGTTTACGTAAAAGGACTTATTCTACTTGCACAGATTCTTGTGAGGTTTGAAACTATTTTCATTGTAGTTGTAGAATAAAGGACCTGGCCCCCATTTAACATAGGATAAGAACATGTTCGGTAGACAGAGGATAAGAACATGTTCGGTAGACAGAGGATAAGAACATGTTCGGTAGACAGAGGATAAGAACATGTTCGGTAGACAGAGGATAAGAACATGTTCGGTAGACAGAGGATAAGAACATGTTCGGTAGACAGAGGATGCTAAAAAAGGACTGTTGCATTGCTGCCATTTTTCCTCACATGAAAGGATTGATGATATACTACCGTAATTTCCCAACTATTAACCGCAATTTATATATTGATTTTATAAAATGTCTGCAGCCCTGTGGGTAGTACTCGGATGCGGCCTATACATAGGCATGCATTTGTTTCTCATTGAGCTATTAGACACCTGGTAGTTAGTAACTCACTACAACCGCCAGAGGGTGGCGGCAATGTACCTTAAAGCCAACCTCCATTAAACAACGTACTGGTAAGAAGATGAACATGTCACTACCAGAGGAAGGACCACTGTAGGACCTCTAGGCACTCACCAGGTGGTGTGAACATGTACAGGAACGGCCCCATAATCAACCCTTTCAGCCTCTCTGTTTCCATTGCAGTGCAGGAACTACGGACCTACAAGTAACTTAATATGTTGGTCTTCAATTGCGACGTCGACAAAATAATGAAATATTTCTTCTGCTTGTTGTTGTTGTGGTTTTCTCTCTCTTTGTGTGTGTGTGGCATTTCGTTTTACGTGACAAGATGATGTAACGTTGAATAAACTGCGGTTAATACACGGGTGTGGTTAAAACACAGGTGCAGTCAATACTGAAATAATAAAATAGTGCCGTGGTGGTTTATATACAGTGTGGTTAACAGTCTGGAAATGATGGTACTCAAATACAAATAATAGACTCAAAGCACTTTTGGGGCAATAACTCAATAATCGTTTCACCAAAGCACTTTTGGGGCAATAACTCAATAATTGTTTCACCGAAGCACTTTTGGGGCAATAACTCAATAATCGTTTCACCAAAGCACTTTTGGGGCAATAGCTCAATAATCATGTTGGAGGTGCATGACCTTAGCTCAATACGTCTCATTTGTGGAGTAGCGCCACCTAGTGAATATTCAAATGTTCACAGCAGATTTCTAGTGCTTCACTAGTCAATATATCTATCTAAGTTCATGAAACTTGACACACTGCATCACTACCACGTTCTCTGGATGCACACACATTCATGGGGGCGCTACAACTGACACATTTCAAAATCTCAAGAATGGCTGAGGATAAAGTTTGGAAATGTGGTATACTTATAGTTAGCTATATTGTTTGAACCCCTGCCAGATTTGGTTACATTTTGTCCATAGGGGGCGCTGAAACCAATTTCAATATCTCAGGAACTGCTTATGCTAGAATATGGAAATGTGGTGCTTTTACTTGGCTACATTACTCACATCTCCTAAAGTTCCAGTTGGCTTGCTCAACAAAACGGTTACCTATGGCCGATCAAAATTAAGCAGCTAACAAATGCTTGTGTGAATGGTCAATCTTAATGGAATTGTATAGGCGTATCAATAATTGCATATAGAAGTTATTTACCCAGTTTCAAACAAATCATCCATAAGAAGTTGCTACAAAAAGGTACATGGTGTTTTCCTCTGGTGCTCTGACATGATCTGACATGATGAATCCTTATGGAACATCTTTACTAAATCATTCTATTGTTCACTATGTGGAGCAGCTTGCACATTGTGCTTGGTGCCCGATGATTGCTGCTTAAGTCATTTTTTTTATTATTTATGATAATATATACCTGTCTTATTTATGATATTATATACCCGTCTTATTTATGATAATATATACCTGTCTTTTATTATTTATGATAATATATACCTGTCTTATTTATGATATTATTTACCCGTCTTGTGCATGTCCAGGCAGTCTTACAGTGGTACTGCTTCACACCCTTTTAGTGTACAGCTGACACAATCACAAAGTATAGTTCCTTACATTTTAGGAGACCTAGCTAGGGATCTTTCCTATTTAGTGCTGTTTCAGTAAATAACCTCTTTTGACAGTCTTTTGACGCTGTCTATGTTGATATCAGCCTCCTCATATCGCTTTGACCAATATTACAGTAAATGCACCCTCTTCTGTTTACCCAACATATGGTATGATTGTTTTACTCAACCCTATAACACTTGTTGTATCGTATTTGCTACATGAGTTTTTGAGATGTTTACGTCATCATGATCAATATTTTCCTGAAAAACCTGTGGTATGCAATGTGATACGTCTTCTGCCCTCTGGTGGATTATCTGTGTACTGTAGGTGCACTGTAGGCAGTACTTGGCCTTTGAATGTAATATCCAAAATGGCAGCCTTCATGTAAGTAGTATTTGGCAGGGAAGCTCTTTGGCAATTTACGGTGCTGCAATTTAATTCAAGAATAACATTTATATTTGTATTAATATTTCAATACAAATATTTACTGTATTGAAGCAACTCACAACAAGAAGGTCATGGGTTCGATTCCCACATGGGGCGCTGTTGGCTCTGGGGGGCAGGTCCTCCCCAGAGTGCACAGTGCTCAGGTGGGCTATCTCCCGGGCCTTTCTGTGTGGAGTTTGCATGTTCTCCTCGTGTTCACAAGGGGCTTCCTCCACTAAGGACCCCAACAGAAAAAACATGCAAAATAACAGAACACATGTCCATCCCTGACCAAAGATGGACAGTTCACTTCACTTGGTCCCCGGGCGCTACAAGCCGCCCAATGCTCCTGGGGGGTCCTTGAGGAAGGACAGTCCAGGATGGGAAAAAGCAGAAAATAAATTCACCGCGACCTCAGGCTTACCTCCGTGTGTGTGTGTGTGTGTGTGTGTGTGTGTGTGTGTGTGTGTCCTGTGTCGCCTCCATATATGCACGTGTGTGTTCCAGTGTGTCGTGTGTGCCATTAAAAACCTGACAAAGGTCTTAATTATAAAAAAAAACTTATAGTTACTTAATATTTCATACTTTATTTTATAGTAACATTTTGTAATTCATGATGCTGACAGAAAGATCATACCTCAGCAACTCGATGATGACACAAAAAATGGTATATGGGCTCAGGACCCATTTCGTGGTCCAAAAATGTTGCCACATTTGACCACTGGGGGATGCTGTGACAAGCAAAAACTTTATTTTTACCTATAGTAAGGCAAAATTTTAATGTTGTAAAAAGGTTAGTTTAAAAAAGAACCAACCCCCATGAAATATTCACTCCATTGGCTTTGTATTGCAATTCATGATGCTAACCATAAAAGATCATATCTCTGCAACTCTTTGATGACATGAAATTTGGTGTATGGACTCAGGATCCCTTCATGGGGTAGTGCAAAAAGGTCACATCATTTCACCACTGGGTACGGACTTTTCTCTTTTTGCCTATCACAGGGCGAAATAAAAAGGCTGTAAAAAGCTTACCATTTGAAAAAACAAAACCACATGAAATATTGCAAAATGTTCCAAGTGGACTGAACAACATTGTTTTTCTTTCTAAAATAAAACTTGTGATCAATAAATTGCCATAAAGGCCTGATGTAGGAAGTATGATACAAAAAAAAACATCATATACGTAAATGAGTAAATTTCAATAAACACTTCCACTTAAAAAACACGAAATGTTCTGGCTATCCTTGGATGTGTCAGTCTTTACAGGGTTAAATTATACCTATATACAGTGCCCTCCACAATTATTGGCACCCTTAGTGAATGTGACCAAAACAGGCTATGAAAAAATATGTCTTTGCTGTTTATCCTCTTGGTCTTTCACTCAAAATATTCACAAAAATCCTACCTTTTCATTGAAGTAAAATTATTGAAAGAAAAAAAAAACATTGACATTAAATAAATATTATTCTCCAAAACAGGTGTGCCACAATTATTGACACCCCTTAATTTAATGTTTTGAGCAGCCTCCCTTTGCCAAGATAAGAGCTCTGAGTCTTCTCCTATAATGCGTGATGAGGTTGGTGAACACATGGCACGGGATCTGAGACCATTCCTACATACAGTATCTCTCCAGATCCTTCAGATTCGTAGGTCAACGCTTGTATACTCGGCTTCAGCTCTTCCGACAGATTTTCTATGGGGTTTAGGTCGGGGGACTGTGATGGCCATGGCAAAACCTTTATTCCGCGGTCGGTGAACAATTTTTGTGTTGATTTTGAGGTGTGCTTCGGATCATTGTCCTGCTGGAAGGTCCAACCACGGCCCATTTTAAGCTTCCTAGAGGGGGCTGTTAGGTTTTCATTTAATATCTGCTGGTATTTGATGGAGACCATGATACCATGTATCCTAACAAGATGTTGAGGGCCTTTGGAAGAAAAACAGCCCCACAACATCAAAGATCCGCCACCATACTTCATAGTGGGTATGAGGTGCTTTTCTGTATGGCTATCTTTCTGTCTACGCCAAACCCACCTTTGATGTTTGTTGCCAAAAAGCTTTATTTTGGTCTCATCTGACCATATAAGTCGGTCCCATTGAAAGTCTGACTTACATTTGGCAAACTGTAGGCGCTTTAGTTTGTGTTGATTGACAGCAGAGGCTTTTTTCTGGCAACCCTCCAAAACAACTTGTGGTGATGGAGGTGGCGTCTGATGGTAGTTCTGGAGACTTTCTGACCCCAGGACTCAATTTACCTCTGCAATTCTCCAGCTGTGATCCTTGGAGATTCCTTTGCCAGTCGAACCATCCTCCTCACGGTGCGTGGGGTCAATTTACAGATAGGTCCTCTTCCAGGCTGATTCCTTACATCTCCTGTCGCTTTGAACTTCTTAACTATTGCCCTGATTGTGGAAATGGGTATTTTCAACTGTTAAGATATTTTCTTATATTCTTTTCCGGATTTCTGCAGCTCAACAACTTTTTGTCGCACTTCGACACTGTGTTCTTTTGTCTTTCCCATCTTGATGAACGACTAAGGGTATTTGGCCTGTGTCACCTCATATTTATACCCGAGTGAAACAGGAAGTCATGGTTGACCACTAAAGAGTTCCTAATCAAACAGGTGAACTTAAAAATGTAAAACATGACTGGTAATATACTTCAGTTAGATTTTAATTATAAGATTTTCTAGGGGTGCCAATAATTGTGGCACCCATGTTTTGGAGAAAAATATTTTATTTAATGTAAAAAAAAAATGATTCTTTCAATAATTTTATCTTAGTGAAAAGGTAAGATTTTTGTGAATATTTTGAGTAAAAGACAGAGAGGATAAACAGCAAAGACATATTTGTTCATAGCCTGTTTTGGTCACATTCACTAAGGGTGCCAATAATTGTGGAGGGCACTGTATAAACACAGGTCATATTACGCACCACAATGCGCTACGTCTAGTATGTTATAGCTGTTTGCATATGTGTACAGTACCAGTCAAAAGTTTGGACACACCTTCTCATTTTTGGAGACATTTTTTTCTTTACTTTTATTATTTTCTACATGGTAGATAACACTTTTATTGTTTAGTACATCATTCCATATGTGTTCTTTCGTAGTTTAAATGTCTTCAGTATTAATCTACCATGTAGAAAATAATAAAAGTAGAGAAAACACTTCTCAAAAAAATGAAAGGTGTGTCCAAACTTTTGACTGGTACTGTATGCTTGTAGCTTAAATGTAGTCCCTCTGTTCATAGGAAGGCCAATAATAATAAAAAACAATAAAACATGACGAGAAGAAAAAAAAAAACTACACTTGACAGTTTTCTAAGGATCCAGATGGAAAGTCACTGCGTTTATGACACTCATTTACTTTTTAGGTAGTTGGCTTGCTAGTTTTAGACCAAACCATTGTCTTTTTGCTCTGAAAAGAGAGTACCAAAAAACATGAAAAAGAAAGTTCAAGACTAAATGTTAGTGCATCATTCCATGCAAAATCACCCCAAATCTGAGAATATTCCCTGGGGACCAAGTGAGAATTTGAAGACCTGCTGCCTATATTATACAATCTCTTGGAAATGACACCTACTGACAATGAGTAGGGGAAGAGTACACTAAAGATTTGTGTGGAACATCTCACAACACAATCCGTCAGTGAATACAATGCCTTTAAAACGTGTTTTATTATTAACAAAACACCAAAACAAACTGAACTGTCCATGAATTAAACAACGCCACCTCAACAACTCTTAGTGAATTAAGGTGACATTATTAACTTATTAACTTGTGTCCTGTTTTCGTGCTAAGAGGGATATGGGCACCATTAAAGGATTTAGAGGACAAATGCCTATATTCTCCCAGCTCTCTTTAACTTGGGGGGCCTGAGGCACCGTAGTGGACTCCTTGGTCTGAATGCCGGATGCTGATGCTTCCCCACCCAAGTTGGTCGGTTCAGCAGCGATGCGTGATGATGATGCTTCCCCACCCAAGTTGGTCGGTTCAGCAGCGATGTGTGATGATGTTTCCCCACCCAAGTTGGTCGGTTCAGCAGCGATGTGTGATGATGCTGTTTCCCCACCCAAATTGGACGGTTCAGCAGCGATGCTTGATGTTTCCCCACCCAAGTTGGTCGGTTCAGCAGCGATGCGTGATGATGATGTTTCCCCACCCAAGTTGGACGGTTCAGCAGCGATGCGTGATGATGATGTTTCCCCACCCAAGTTGGACGGTTCAGCAGCGATGCGTGATGATGATGTTTCCCCACCCAAGTTGGACGGTTCAGCAGCGATGCGTGATGATGATGTTTCCCCAGCCAAGTTGGACGGTTCAGCAGCGATGCGTGATGATGATGTTTCCCCACCCAAGTTGGACGGTTCAGCAGCGATGCGTGATGATGATGTTTCCCCAGCCAAGTTGGTCGGTTCAGCACGAGGGAGTGATGATGTTTCCCCACCCAAGTTGGTTGGTTCAGCAGCGAGGCGTGACGATGTTTCCCCACCCAAGTTGGTTGGTTCAGCAGTGATGCTTGATGTTTCCCCACCCAAGTTGGTCGGTTCAGCAGCGAGGCTCGTTAGTGGCGGGTTGAATGGAGTGGTTAGTCGGGTGTACATTTGCAAAAAGTGTTCCTGCAGATTATCACAGTCCAGCAGAGGGAGCTCCTCAGGGAGCGACATGATAAGGTCCACAACCACGGCACACTCTAAGGAATCACACAAATATATTATTATTATTATTATTATTATAGTATTATATGTTACAAGAACAGAGGAGATTAAACCTACAGATACAGATGACGGAATATTCTGCTGCACTGTTGAATAACAAACTACATTAACAGTACTGTTTAACAACTCATCTTAAAAAACTCTGGAGGTGGATGGGGCCCAAACAAACAAACTAAATAATACTGCACTATTACATTATAACTGAGGAAAGGAGTGAGGGACAGACCTTATAGAATTATATATATATATATACATTAATTATAACTGCATTCATAGGAGTACATCCACTGACTAGTGCACTCGTAGAACACATGCAACCCATTTGGACTGGTGAAGTTGCATCTTTGTCCAGCCGTAAAGCTTACACTTAAAGCTTATTATTATTATTATTATTATTATTATTAATTATTATTATTATTACACCTCATAGATCATTTTCATTGTGTCCAGCTCAGGCAAGGGCTTCATCTTTTCCCAAAAGCTAAGGTTGTATAGTCTGTGATTAAAATAGCTGGTCTCTTCAAATAGCCAGACAGAATGACCTATTCAGTAAAATAATGACTTTTCACCTGTTCAAAACATTCAGTTTCACAACAATAGTTAAAGTTGGTATGGCATTTGCCCTGAACTGAAGCAGGGTAATAACAGTAGGTATGCACCCACACCGATACCAGTATCAGGTATCGGGCCAATACGGTGCTCATATACCGTATACTTGTACTCCAATACCATGCACAGATGAGGGACAAGACACCAGTCGGTTCTTGCTAGATGCCCAGGGATATGAACCATGAAGTTCTGTGGTCCAGGTCCGAAAATGTAGGGAGAATTTGCACAACACGACAAAGCCTACTATATCACCAAGACACCCCTGAGCACGCTAGCAAGTTATTCTTAGTCTCAACTGTGCTTACTTTTTTGGGAGTATGCAAGGTTATGCCTGTCTCTAAGATAGCTTGGTCATTTTAAACCAATTCCAAAGGGTTTTCTTTTCTGCAGCTGTTACACCATTTCCGACGATAGGAATCATATGCCAAAGTGTCTTATCTCTTTGCACCAGTTTATACCTGAGAGCTCAGCTGCTCTAACTGATTTCAATGTAGTACTGGTTATTTTGGAGTAAGGAGTAAACTTCACTGATTGACAGACACATGAGTGTCACTGCTGTTATGTACTACAATAAAAACATGCCCCTCGTATTGAACCTATAGTAGTAAGTAGTAAGTAAGTGGGTTTTCATTAGGTTTATATGGTCCCCTATTTCTCTACACCTTCATAATGTTTTATTGTTGTATAAATGAATTCAATGAGATCAAATATAATTTTAGTCAACACACTGCACTGTCACATTTCAAATTAATAAGTCAAGATTTGGTCAATGATCTGCCACTTTTCCAGGGAGTTCAACTTCCGCTTCACAAATTCTGACAACAGATTGGGAATATCAAATTCCTCAACAGACGAGGGCAGGCCCAACTTACCCATTGGCGTGAGGTGGCGCTCGTGGCCACCCTTCCTGACTGAGCTGAGATAGGTGTAAATCTTTTCAAAGTCCACTGTGTTCTCCAGTGCGCCAGATTGAGAAGGGTTGCCTTGGCTGGATGTACCCCCCTGATCATCCACTGCCCTTTGGCTGTGCAGGGACGACGGCGACGGTGGCGGTGGCGGCGGCGACGACACACCTACAGGTGATGAGCTGGTCTGTCTACCCACTGATTGGGCAAGTGCCATCATTTCAGGAGTCTGGGTATGCTGTGCAACAGAGGGCGAAGGTGTTGCACTGGTGAAAGTTTCTGAGACTACTGCTGCCGCAGACGTGCTGGAGCTAAAAGAGGGCTTGGAGAGTGGACTGTTATTGTTGTCCGGGCAAGAAATATTGGGATTTGACACACATCCCATTCCTGAAAGCGGTTGTGCATCCCCAGTGGAACACATCTGGGCCCCAGATTTCAAGCTGTTAACAGTACCACTGGTGGAAAACTCTGAAATTGTCCGTACACTAGTTAAGGCTGATGCTGGGCTTTCTAGGGAACGGGGAGGGTCGGAGTGCTGGAGACTGCAGGGTTCTGTGCCAGCTACTACCAGCATCTGCAATACAACAAAATCCAGGCATATAAAGTGTAACCCTGAACACAAACCATACATGACACAATCAGGGAATATAGTCTACATCAAGCTTGACATACTATAGAACGGACACATACTGGATGAGTGATGATGAAGTTAAACAAGTGAAAATCCATACCCGGGTGAACGCAGAAGAAATGTTTTCTTCATGATTTCCGGCCATTCTCTCCATCAGCTCAGTCCATACCTGGATAGGAACTCTCTGTTCACGTTCGTTCTTTAGCTGTTTCTTCGCTTGATGGAACACTTTTCTAGCAACGGTTAACTTCAGAGGCTCCAACAACGATTCGACCTAAAAACAACTCAAGTCATTAGTATAGGTTAATAATGCCTCACCTTAGTAGGCGCACCTGTTAAATGCAGATTTACCCAGCAAGATAGCTAGACTACTGTATCATCTGCTAGACATTATTTCATTGAGATTAATTAATCATCCAGTTTAAAAAGAAATTGCCAACTTACCTCCTGAATTGACCGTTTAGGCACCCGGGTCTGGAGAGCATGCGTGTCTATGTCATCGAGACGAGATTTGAATTGTTGGCGGACTCCTACTGCAATTTTTCGAAGTTCTCTGGATGTCCATTTTTCCTTGAAATGTGAATCTCTGTTTGACTTTGTCTTGAGGTCTGGTTTGCTTTCCAGAAACTCAACTACGGACTTCGTAGACCTAGTGGAACGGGCAGGGGGCTTCATCGCTTCTAGCTATTGAGGAAAAGTAGCACGTAATGTTAACGGTACCATACCAACTCCTTAGCGTTATCTCTGTAACGTGAAGATTTAGATTTTCTCAGCGAAGCTAACGTTACTCTGAATAACAATATGCCTTAAGTTATCCGTGGCGTAGCAAAGAGATTCGCTTCTGGTAGCTACTCTGCTTGATTTTGCTAATCGCTAATGTTTTGAAATACAAATTGAGGGTTACTGGTATTCAAACAGCACAATTATACATTAAGTTGACCAATCTTCACTTACGTGGCAAATGTGCCTAGCTCTTCATTTGTTGCGACGTTTCAAATTAGTTTGAGTCAGCAAGACAACTTAATGGCAATTTAGATTTACCTACACCACTATTTAGAAATTATCTGGCTGCAGACTACCGCGTCACTTTGGTTCTTCTGACGGGTGACCCGCTGGTTCAAAAAGTACGAAAAGCGAAACGTACTAGTACTAGATAGTCGCGTTGGCTGTTACTGAAATGTTGTCGCCCGGGACCACGTCTCTGTGTTAGCTCCTTTCTTTAACACCCCAAAATGTTGACTTTCGAAGCACGCTGTTATATATACGTATTCCTGGGTTAATTTTTCATGTAATTGCAAAAAAAGTAATGGCAGCGGTGGGATTTGAACCCACGCCTCCGAAGAGACTGGAGCCTTAATCCAGCGCCTTAGACCGCTCGGCCACGCTACCATAGTAGACAGAGAATTATGCGTTGTTCTCACACTTCTTTTGTAAAGCTATTCTTCTCAAAAAAATGAGTAGCGTATTAAGGTGACTATAACCCCCAGATAAATCTGTGTGAAATCTTACTCTGCTTGCTCCTAATTCGAGTCTTTTATATTTACAATTCTGATTAATTTAAAATAAAGCTAGAGCTGATTCAGTCGTCTAGCAAGTGTATTGCTTATCTTATCGTACAAACGAGAGGAATTTGGTTACAATTATACACACACACACGCACACACATATTAAATATAATTAATACATCACATTTATATAAAATACATATTAAAATAAAGACATAAAAAGGTAAAAAAAAGAAAAGAATACAAAACATTGTGTGTGTGTGTGTGGGGGGGGTTGCTCACAGACAGAACTGTAATGATACTCGAGAACCACTCTGATACAAGGCTTTGAATTATACACATGTTTACAGATAGCTGGTTCGGAGGCTCGAGATCATTTACTTCCTTTGATGCTTAGCACTGAGTTTCCCTGTACTCGACCACAGGGCGCCCTCTAGAATCTTTGGTCCTGTTAGAACACTCGTCGTGTCTAGTCTGGGGTAATTTTGTTAACTTTATTATGAGGGTGCACACAGAATATAAACGAGCGCAGGGACAGGCATCAGGCTTGTAAAGACAGACACTGAGGGATGAAAAATAATGTTGTGCCGAATGAAGCTCTTAGTTATCACAAGCATCATATACAAGGCGTGATTCAGCACAGACATGGGTGTCGCATCGCCCTCACGTTTGTTTGGAGCGCTCTCCCGAGTTTTTCGTTCTCGATGTATTTTACCCATAGATATATATATATACATACATATGTATGTGATTTTACCAGCCTGAAATACGCCATGGATTAAGGCATGACTATATGATCGTCCTGTGTATCGATTGGACTGCGTGTCAACAAATGCCACTAGATGTCAGAAGTGCAACGTCACCAAGAGCAGCAGATGTGTTTTTGATATTTTGAATAGTGCATGTTGGTGCTTACACACAGTGAATGTGACACATGCAGCTAAAGCTGCCGTTCTGAAGAGCCATATTATGGTCTGAAACTTGCAGGCTAGGTAACTAGCTCACAGCCAGCAGCAGAAGTGCAAACCAGCAACAGCACAGTTGCCAGCTACGAATCGACGTATTTCACTAATATATTTGCCCAGTAAACTAATGGTATACTCATTAAAACTTCACAGTGGAAAGCCTGCTTGTGGTGTGTTTGTCTCCTTTATATGTTTTATAGCCCATTGCTAAAGTAATTAAATGCTTGGTGTTGCCATTCACTACTATGCTTCCTTTCCCAAATCCAGCTTGAATACATTTATATTCCTCACTGACTTTTGGTGTTTTTGCAGTCATGTGAGGCAGAACATAAAATCACCACAACTGACTTTGTTGCCTTGCGTTTAAGAATGGATACACTTTGATTTCCCATTTAACTCCTTCTAAAAGAGGCCTGGAAATGATCCAAAAGAACAACAATGCATACACGTAAAGATTTATATGTAAAGATACGCATAATATAGAATGATACAGTTGAACCCCCTAGAGCAAGCACTAAGGCGATTGTGGCAAAAAAAAAAATCCCTTTTACCAAGAAGAAACCTTGAGCAGAACCCAGTTCATAAGGGGGGACCCATGTGACAGAAAAGGGGGTGGGGGGTGCTGGAGAGAAAGGACTGGGTATATAAGAGAAACAAGCAGATACATTCATCAGTCAGGATAACAGCGTTCTTGCGGCATATACTCAAGGATATGTAAAGGTAGCCGGCGGGTACAGTGTTGTGCAGTGTAAACCTAACTCCCCAACACCTTAAGAGACATGCTAGTGACAGATGCTAACACCCATGGTGTTTTAGCCTCCTTGCTAGCACGACCTCCTCCCATGCTCGAGTTGCAAGTCAGTGTGGGACTGGACTGCTCACAATGCAGGTTCCAGATACATACACGATTGATACTGGAGGAAAATGAAAAGAATAGGCAGCATTCAGAATATTGGGTGTAGAACAGCTTGGTGGGTATACAGTGTGCATAAGGTCACTAGTATAAGGGTAAGCAGAGTTATGGTGCTGAAAACTAGGCCAATAATGGCATTAGTTTATATCACAGGTAAATAGACTGATACAAAATATGTATATAAGATGTATCATGGGTCACGAGCAGAGGCACAAGTATAAATTATGCATAACGGTGTGGTGTGAATGCAGGAATGGATTACCGAACGGGCCTACCGGGCCCAGGCCCAGGGGCCCATGAGCTCAGGGGGCCCCTAAGCCAGAGCCTCTGCGTGAAGTTGCTGTTATGTATCTCTTATTTGCTGTTGGCTTTAATTGAGTGTACCTGCGCTGTGTAAGAAAATGTGCATGTGCGCCAGACAATGGAGCCAGCGCGGAGGGTTCGTAGCTAAAGGAGGCCCTGCCTTATTGCTTTTCAGAGTGTAGCTAGTTTAGTGCGACTGTGATCAACGATGAATTTGTTCTGGTCTTTTTATGACACCTTTCCATCCTTTTTGGGGAAAAATCAGTGGCAATCTATAACACAATTATAAGCGTATCCTACATAAACTATAGAAACTATAAAAAAAACGATTCAATCTTTATTTATCAATATTTTCTTTTTGTTATTTTTGTCATATACAGATATGCAATGATGATTGCTGGGTAATATGTATATTGTTGTCCAATGTCAAGTCTCTATTTGATCATGTGACGAGACGATACGATATAGCTAGTTTAGGCGCAAAATCTGAACGTCAAGACCGACAAGCTGACTGAGCACAGCCAGAGGCACAGCACACCTGCAAGCCGAACTACGCCTTTCAAACATAAAAGAGGTGA
The DNA here is from genome assembly GCF_900700415.2 of Clupea harengus. NCBI lineage: Eukaryota > Metazoa > Chordata > Actinopteri > Clupeiformes > Clupeidae > Clupea > Clupea harengus. Next base: position 1,317,452 of record NC_045169.1, read on the forward strand.
TGCATGATTTGCTTTTTCAATGGACAGGGTAGCCAGCCCATTCAGCCTCTCCTGCCCCATGCTGCCCCTCAGGTAGGTCTTAATGAGTTTCAATTTAGAAAAGGATCACTCGTCTGTTGCCCTGTAACATGTAATGTCAGAAACAATAGCAGGGCAGTGCACACCTCAACAAAGGTGGATGTTACGGAGTAGACTTTGACCTGTCTACTTTCCCAATATAATAGCCGAAGTATCTAATTCGACCGTAGAATCCAACACATTGTTGGTAAAATATATATATATACACCTAATGGTGTTTGTGTGTGCGTGTGCGTGCGTGTTTTGCGAGCGCACAATAATTGGGGGGGGGGGGGCTTTGACATGTCCAGGCCCAGGGGCCCATGGTTTCATAATCCGTCCATGTGTGAATGGGCCTCTGTAGGCTTCTGCAAATGGATTAGGTGGAAAAGCTGCAGCAGCATCCCACAATAGTGAAACTAGCTGGCAAATGTGCTGATGTTGGTTTGCACGTCTGTAGGCTGTTAACTAGTAGACATCCTAGGGTATTTTAGACAACTTAAAAGGCAGTTTTAACCATTTGAATACACTTTCTGCTGCTCCTAGTGATGTTGCACTTCTGACATCTAGAGGCATTCATTGACACAGAGTGCAATCGATACACAGGACGATCGTCTAGTCATGCCTTAATCCATGGCATATTACTATGAGAGTTATTGTAGCAGAATGATTTGCAAATGTGTGTAGAGAGTTGTGTAACTGTATCTCAATCCATATGTGCTCAGTTAGATTTGTAAATGTGTAAAATAATCTCTAAATGCATACTGATATTTCCAAGTGTATTTAGATTTGTACATATGTACACAAATATGTAAATACGTGCATAGATCTGTGAATGTGTAGACAAATTATTAAATGATACACAGATATTAATAGCGTAAAAGCTAGGTATTTTGCTTCAAGAGCTGGAAATACAAGTAATCAGTTACAACTCAGACGGGCCTAGCAAATTGGCTATCGTTTTAAACGTGATTTTTGCCACACATCCATGCCATATGCCAATTGTCTGATATTAATAGCGTAAAAGCTAGGTATTTTGCTCCAAGAGCTGGAAATACAAGTAATCAGTTACAACTCAGACGGGCCTAGCAAATTGGCTATCGTTTTAAACGTGATTGTTGCTACACATCCATGCCATATGCCAATGTCTGTGGAGATTTGTCTGTACTGACGTGGTTTTGTTTGCCCTGAGCTGAGCTATTGCAAGCCGAAGCGGCCCATTTTCGTCCCTTTTCTCACACACATTTTGTTTAAACAAAACAACGTAAAAGGCAGCGTTTAAACTGCTGCAAAACGATTCCAAAGTCTGTTCCCCCATCAGACACCAGCGGTCGCACCCATTCACATTGAGAAGTCTGTTCCCCCATCAGACACCAGCGGTCGCACCCATTCACATTGATAAGTCTGTTCCCCCATCAGACACCAGCGGTCGCACCCAGTCACATTGATAAGTCTGTTCCCCCATCAGACACCAGCGGTCGCACCCAGTCACATTGATAAGTCTGTTCCCCCATCAGACACCAGCGGTCGCACCCAGTCACATTGATAAGTCTGTTCCCCCATCAGACACCAGCGGTCGCACCCATTCACATTGATAAGTCTGTTCCCCCATCAGACACCAGCGGTCGCACCCATTCACATTGATCGGCTGGGTTCTTGTGGGTGCAGATGCGCCGATGCAAGGCAGGCTTGGATGGAATATCGATGGCTTGCTGTAAGTACATGTTTATGGTTTTGCAGACATTTTGATTTTAATGCTGTGTTACTTAGTTAGGACCTGAAAAAAGATAAAAATGTTACAGTAATTGTGGCATGTGCATTTGTTTGTGCACCCTACTGAGTCAGCTCTTAGTAACACTCCTTTGGCAGTTATCACAGCTTGCAAATGATGGACTGCAGGACATTCCAAAAGCTACTGTTTGCATTTCTTGAAGTAATTCATAGTGTATATTGAGGTATACTTTGGATCATTCTCCTGTTGTAGGCCAACATCTTGTAGGCCTCAGTTTCTTGACTGACGGCGTGACATTTAGAGGAATCCATTCTTCCCTTCACTCGTATGATGTTTCCTGTGCCACTGGCTGCTAGAAAACCCCCAGAGAGAATAGATCCGCCCACACGCTTAACAGTTGTCAAGGGGTTCTTTTCCTGAAATGCTGCTTCTTTTTTCCCCAAAGACACCTTTGGTGTGATAATAACCAATTAAATAAATTATAATTTCATCTGCTCATGGCACTTACAAAGTTGCCAACTTTCAAGGCTGACTTGGCATGAGAATCGGTGAGATTAACCAAAACAGGTGCATTTTTTGGCATGAGATGCATTGAGGTCAATAGAATGTTTTTTCATGCTGGTATGAGACAGGAAATAAAAGCATGTGCTTCACGACAAAAGAAGAGGCGTGAATTGTACAGGGTTGTCTATATGTCAATATGTCAGAATGGTAATGCAATTTATGTATCGCTGTCTACAAATGTTAGAAATGTAACAGTAATTGATAACATGAGCCTTCGGCTTGACTACGTTATAAAACATACAATACACTAATAATGTGCTGCTAATGTTAGATAAACATTGATGCAGAAACATTTGAATAAATACTCATTTATATATAATGTTCCTTTGCTGCAGGGGTTGTATTCACTTCTTTTCACTTCAAAAATCAACAGAATACGGATTTTGCTCAGCGGTGCCCAAACTTTTGCATACAACTGTAGCAGCCAAATGCATAGATACATTCAGACTTATACATACACACGTATACATACATATAGAGACATATACATACACACGTATACATACGTATAGAGACATACATTGCATAAGCATTACAGCACATCAAACACAACACCATAAAATATTCTGAACTGCTCATTAGCAGTACAAAGACATCCACATTATCTACATCACGTGCGGCATGTTTACGTCCGGAGGTCAATAAGTCCAAGCAGACAAGGGAACAAAAGGATCTCTGTGCCCGGTGGAGGGCACCTAGCCTGGTATTAACAGACCCAAATTCACTTGGTGAATAGATAGGGTCTGCCCACGCTGCATTAAGGATTGTTTCCAGTTGTTGCATTTTAATGGGCATAGTTTTAAGATTCATTTTGAAACCATTAAACCAGCCTTTAACCAATTGGCATTGACCACTATGAGATTGCTATACTTCCTGCTTTGCCAGTAACGATCCAAGCTGATGTATTAGCCTTTTCCCAACCCCCGTTGGCGGTAAATAAACAATGTCTATGCCCTCGATGAATACATTTACACATTATTCTTAGTCTGGCTCCAATTCTTTGACGTATGCTAGCATTGCTACACCTGTTTTTATCGCTTTGTTTAGCTCTAGCACTGCCGCCATTGTTGTAACTATATTTCAAACAAACACCCCTAACCACTAGCAAGAATTTTACATTATCCGGTGTGTTGCTGAAACTGAAAATTCATAATATGCACCAGTGTCTGTCTCAGTCATCCCGAACTCACAAAAGTGTCATTTTCCAAAGCATCACAGCACACATCAATATGTTCACTTGTACGCTCAGAGGACACAAACTCAAGGACACAACCAGTGTCAGCTCCTGACCACAAGCATCAGTGGGGCACCCCTCCAATCTGGCTTACATACCAGTTCTAGTCTGCATTTGAAATGAATGTCTAATATTTGAATAAGGGTAAATTAACACAAAATAAGTCAAAATGCTGTAATTGATATGTGGAGAGAATGTGGAAATGATGTCTTGATTCACAATAAGTATAGCCTAGTAACCGTGGTGTGATTATAGCCTTACAATGAAGTAAAAGTCAGTAGCAGAACATGTAGTCCTCTGTGCATTGTGGCCGAACAGCATGTAGTAAATGGCAGATGCATTTTGGACATGAACCTGAAGTCAAAGGCATGTGAGGCAAACCTGCTAACAAGGAGGTTTAAAATGATGGGCACTAGCATACCACTTTATGCATCAGGTAATAGCATTACTAATGCTTTTAGTCTGTCTTCTAGCATTTCGCGAAAAAGGTTTTAATTTGATTAAAGGTGTAGTCTGTGACTCTAATCCAATACAGTCAATACATTCAAATTCAGTCCGTTCAGTGTGTGCGCTCAAAAAAACTTCAGGGTTCGTACACAGTTTTGGCTCTATAAATGGGCAACAAACACAGTAGTAATAGTAAGTAATTCCAGCTTATCAACACGTTGCTTCAGGATCACAGAAGCGCATTTGTTGGGCTGTTGAGCTCAAATATCAACAACCTTTCGCCCGAATCGCAGACAGCCTCTTTACAGATGGACAAACGTCTCTCAGACTCATCAGTTGTCAGTAGTGTGTTGAGGAGAAATCAAAGTAATTCATTGAAACATAAAAACATGTTCATCAGTGATACTCGCCATGCCAGTGATCGAACATGGAATGTAATACGTCCTGATTGAATATGTGACATCCCAGTGATATCCTACTGTGCACATATGTTCTGTAGAAATACCAGCAGCTCAATGTTTCTTATAGGAGTCCCAGTGAACATTTTCACATATATGTCACAAACTACTGATTTGGACCACCCTTACAAGTGTTTTACTAATGGCTGTTGGTGAGGAGTTCTTAAGCATGCAGTTGGTTGAACGTTTCGATGACAGGACAGGGATACCTGTACCTGCCACTCATCTGTACCTGCCACTCATCTGTACCTGCCACTCATTTCCCACTACGAGCATGCTCACCTTGAGGACACAGAGCGCTTTGCAAATTATTGATTTGATCGGTTTATAATTCTGTCACTTTTTATAGACTTATATTAGCAAACTCTCCAAAATTCTTCAAAATACTAAAATGAAAAAGTCACTAACCTGCACTGCTGGGTCACAGCTTGGGGCAAGATGATAAAGACAAACCATTGTGCTGTGAGTCTAAATATGATAAAGCATTAACGTTTCCTTGTCACTTCGATGTGGCTCATGTTCGGAAAGTTACCAACCGTCTTCCACTGCTCACTGGAGCTCTATGGGTGATGAATCCAACTGTCCACAGCTATGGTGCAAACCCTTCTCATACCACTAGAGACTATTACTTACCCCCATTCATTTTCAATGGGAAAATAAGTGATTCAAAATGGAAACAAGCTGGGCTGCGGGCGGATAGTCTGTCCTATAGTCTTTTCCTAACCGCTTTTCCACCTTTATGGAAAACGTCATGAGGAAAGAAAAGATATTAAGTACAATTCATAAGGACTTATTTTTATTTATTTTGTTTCTGTCATTACTTTTTGGTCAACAATATCATATACTTCATCCATCCACATGAAACAAGCTGTTAAAAAGACAGAAGCCCCGCAAAGCAGCTGGACCAGATGCTGTCTCTCCCTCCACACTAAGGTACTGTGTGGACTAGCTGTCTCCAGTGTTCACGGACATCTTTAACACCTCACTGGCCGAATGCTTTAAAACATCCACCATCATCCCCATTCCCAAAAAGCAGAGGATCACAGGCCCTAATGACTATAGACCAGTCGCCCTGACCTCTGTGGTAATGAAGACCTTTGAGCGCCTCGTGCTGACCCACCTCAAGGCAGAGGCTGTCTTAACATAGAGGCATAGGTAGGCGGCTGCTTGGGGCCCCCTACCAGTGGTCGTAGTAGGGGGGCCCCCAACCAACCTCAAAAAGAAAAAGAAAAGAAAAAGCCCCTTATCATCATAAAAGCTTCAAAAGCATGGTAAATTGTATTAATATTCTTAAAAAAGACGTTGAAACGTTGAAGTAGTAGTTAAAATGTCCAGTTCATGGTTATCTGTTATCTGTATCTGTATCCTACTTTCACAATGAAATGGACAAGTCTGTAACGGTGCGTGGCGCGAAAGATAAACACACAGTGACAGGAGGACTGGAAATTACACAGAGACGATTCAGAAGCAAGACAAGAATAAAAGCAAAAATGAAACGAACTTATCCAAGCGGCTCAATTAAAAGAAAAAAAAGAAAAGACGCCGATAAATATTTAGAAACGCTGCCAAAGATGACACACTTTTTTACGGCTACTGGGGACGCAGACAGGAACGTCCAAAGCGTTGAACATGCCGCTAGCAGCAGCAACTAGCTGTGAAGTGGCGCTAGGTGAGGATAACGACGCTAACCAAGACAATGAAGAGGACATCATGTTGTTGTCGCCCACCGTCACCGACAGTGTTATTGACGACGTTGACAACGATGATGACGATGATGGGCTTTTGGTGGGCTTTGGTGAGTCAACTGCCTAGTTCTGCTAATAGCCCTAGCCCTAGCTGTGGTAATCCTGCTGCCACCGACCAAAGCACTGTTGGCTTGCTGACAGATGACCCGGCTCTCTGGCCTAAGAAGCTCACTGCCGAGGAGCGATGTGCGATCGTCCGAAAAGGTCCCATACAAATTAGTGTGCTAGAATTCCCCAAAAATCAAGAGGGGCGGAGATTTACCAGTAATAATTACTGCTTCGAAATGAAAAACGGGGAGAAGATTAATAGGACGTGGCTTATCTACAGTGAATCAGGGGACTGTGTTATGTGCTGTTGTTGCCGACTTTTTGGAGAGGGGAACACACATTTAAGTTCAGATGGTTTTAACAACTGGATATCTCTCTTTTCTCTCTCATAGACACACTCTCTCTCTCTCTCTCGCTCACACACTCACACTCACACACAATAAACAGTGCTGGTTTTCCTGGCATTTTGGCAAAGACAGGTGTTATCTGAAACTTAATTCTCTGTTCGGTTCCATCGTGACTATTAGTTTGTGTAGTGCTACACTTTGTGTGTTCTCTGCTTTCCATCTTCATTTTGGAGTAAAGAAGTGTATGCAGGGTTTAAAGGGGAAGGTTTTTTTTTCTCCTCTCCAACCTTTCCCTCGGGATTAATAAAGTATCCATCTATCTATCTATCAATCTTCTTTACTTCCCTGTAGATTAGCTTTACCTGCCTATCCACTATGGAGGACCACACCTGCCATATTTATAAATGAATGAATGAATAAATAAATGTCCACTTCCATGCATTTAGACAGAAATAAATGAATAAATGTATTAATTAACGCACAATTGTCAATCAATAGTTACTTATAATTTACATTTCTGTATGTATTTATTTCTGTATTCATTTATTTATTTATTCATTCTTTCATTCATTCATTTATTCATTCATTCATTCATTCGTGCATTTATTTATTTATTCATTCATTTATTCATTGTTCCCAATATGATAATGAGAGGAGGCCAGTAGGCGTGGAAACTGACGTTCACACATTTTGCAATCAATCCAGAGCCTTAGATTCAATCTAGCTAACTAGTGCAAGCACTTCCGCATTTTTCCGTAAGATCTGCATATACTATTTCAAGCTATCTAATAACCTATAAAGATTCTTTATTATTGTTATTTATTCAGTCTAGGGCGAGAGACTGTGGAGATGTATCTATCTAGCTAGCTAGGTTGATGACAATCTAGAGAACAGTACAGTAACGTAGCAGTGTGGAGCAAGATAGCTGCTAGTGACGTTATTGTTCAAGGGATGTGTGTGCATGTTGCTGAAAGTATTTCACAGTCACTATAGCGATAACTTGCTTGTAAAATGATGATCCTGATGTAATGCTATGGCTTTGTATCAGATCGCCAGGTTATTGCTCAGGTTGTGCCTTATGCATACCTTGGGATACTCAGGAGTAGGTTGCCCATTCACAAAATGCTACAAAGATTTAAATAAAAAAAGTTCATAATGGCCTTTTGGGACGTTTTGTTCAACATTGATACAGTATGTCAAGCTCCTTGCAACTAGCTGGCGTTTGCTATCGCTAGCTAGGATAGCTCAATGCGCAATTTTACAGACTGTAACATTAGCATTTTGTCGGTAACATTAACATTTTGATTTTAACATTAACACATTTGTTGGAGAGACTAGTTATGTACTTATGATGGTAATAATACTAGTTGCCATGAACCATAACTGTTTGGGGATGTTCTCTCAACTAGATAGTTAGTCATCATACCTAGCGATAGCGCAGTTCGCCAGATAGATAGCTAGCTAACTGCAAGCAGCTTAATTTATTTTGGAGCAGACATATGTGTATTTTGCGATATATTGAGTTGGGAGTGGGGTCTCCCACACTGTTTAATCCACAGCTGGCACCTTTCCTCCTGTGTTTTGGGCTTTGGAAATGCGAGACAAAAACGACGTGTCCCTCTAATCTTGCAGGGTACCTTGTGTCAGATCTACAAGTCCCGTAGGCACACTGTTTCACCATGCTGCTCAGACCTCAAAGTTGTCGGACCTTCTTCTCTCAGTACCGGTTGCTAAGGTATGATTGGATATACATTTTCATTTTCAACGAGATCGGCCAGTCTGGCCAAGCCTCTGGCAATTGCCCTTTTTCCATGACAGCAAGGTAAGGCTAACCTAATCGAATACAACGCGTTGAAAACGATTAGCCAATGGTGTGTCAAATACCGCCTACCTATTTTTGATTGACACATCTCATTAACATATTGAGATGAAGAAATACAGGAATGAATGAATAAATAAATGAATGAATGAATGAATAAATAAATAAATGAATACAGACATAAATGAATGAATGAATAAATAAATAAATACAGAAATAAATAAAGTAACTATTGATTGACAATTGTGCATTAATTAATACATGTATTCATTTATTTCTGTCTAAATGCATGGATGTGGACATTTATTTATTCATTCATTCATTTGTAAATATGGCAGGTTTGGTCCTCCATAATCCACCATTCAGTCGGTCAAATCTTTTTTGGTTCTCTTTTAAAGATCGGATGGGGGGGCCCCATACATACCTTCGCCTTGGGCCCACGATTTGCTAAATCCGCCACTTCATCCTCCAGCACCTTGATTCCCCCGGCACCTACGCCAGGATCCTGTTTGTGGATTTCAGCTCTGCATTCAACACTATCTCCCCAGCTCTCCTCTAAGACAAGCTAACACAGCTGAGCGTGCCTGAGCCCACCTGCAGGTGGATCACTGACTTCCTGTCAGACAGGAAGCAGCGCGTGGGCAAGCTTGTCTCGGAGCCCCGGACCATCAGCACTGGAGCCCCACAAGGCTGTGTGCTCTCTCCTTTACTCTTCTCCCTCTACACCAACAACTGCACCTCCAGCCACCCCTCTCTAGAACTCGTTAAATTTGCGGATGACACAACCCTCATTGGACTAATCTCCAATGGGGACGAGGCCGCCTACAGAAAAGAAGTTGACAGCCTGGCTTTCTGGTGCAGCCAGAACCACCTGGAGCTGAACGCCTGTAAAACAGTAGAGATGGTAGCAGACTTCAGGAGGAGCCCAGGCCCAACCATCCCCCTCATCATGTGTGACTCCCCAGTTAACACTGTGGAGTCTTTCAGATTCCTGGGAACAATTATGGCACAGGACCTAAGGTGGGCGGAGAACATCACCTCCACAATCAAGAAGGCCCAGCAGAGGATGTTCTTCCTTCGGCAGCTAAAGAAATTCAACATGACGCAGAAAGTGAAGGTCGAGTTCTACACAGCCATCATTGAGTCCATCCTCACCTCATCAATCACCATCTGGTTCGCTGCCTCTGCTGCCAAGGACAAAGGCAGACTGCAGCGGATCATTCGGTCAGCCGAGAAGGTCATCGGCCCCGACCTGCCGTCTCTCCTAGACCTGTTCCTCTCCAGGACCAGCAAGAGAGCATGCAAGATCATCGCTGATCCTTCCCATCCCGGTCACCATCTATTTCAGAGACTCCCATCCGGCAGAAGGTTCCGGGCTATAAAGACCGAAACCTCGCGCCAACTGAACAGTTTTTTCCCCACGGCAGTGGGGCTCACAAACAAGCCCCCTGCATCACAATGACTCTGGGTCCACCCCCCCGCCCACACACACACACATATATACACATTCACAAAAATGCACTACAGCGTAAATTATTCATATACTGCACTTTGCTAATTCCAATTCACTGCATCTTAGCTCTGCACGTGCCCAAATTATTTATTATCATTTAATATTCTATCTTGTAAAACATTTGTCTTTTTTTTTCTTGTATTTGCTTTTTTGTTGGGTATGTTATGTGTTTTATGTCCTATGCACCAGCCACACCAAGTTAATTTCCTCTATGTGTAAATATATCTGATTCTGAAACTTGGCATGATTGCAGCTCCACATGGCTGATAAGGAGTATAAGGTCTGTGTCCCTAGGTGGACATGTCCCTTCATGCTAGCGCCCCCTGAAGTGAGGTAGGCTCAAAGCCCTTTTTCAGCAATAGCCAAAAATCGACAACCGTTTTGTCAAAAATTACAATTTTTTTTTATCTAAGTTGGCCTCTTAGCTCATTATGACTCATTTGTAGGGTAAGGCCACCTGGTGAATAATGCTAAAATCTAGCGCTTCACTAGCCAATTTGGACAGATATTGCACATGAAATTTCGTAATGAAATATTTCATAGCACTAACATGTAGCTGCAGAGGCCCTGTGCAAAAGCAGATTTAAAATCTTAGACAATGTCAGACCCAAAGTTCCAAATATTTTTCTGGAATATGTGGCAAATGTTCAGATAGTTCTGAACTGATTTACATTTTCAAAGACACCACTGCATCAATCCTTCACAGTTATGCTAAGTAATTGTGCCACATTATTGAAGGTCACCGTCTATGCTGTCAGATGATTTGCGATGGCGGTTGCCTGATATCCAATATCGAAGTAAAATGGCCTGGCTCTGTCCTTGATTCAATCATTGTGTGAGCATCATCACTGTCACAGAGATTTGCACAAGGCAAGGCAACCGTGTTCCACGCAAGGTTTACTTAATCACTTTAACCTTAATCTCATGTATGTTTAACCTATACTTTTGTTCTGTAGGGGAGTTTAATGGAATTCTGCGTGGGGACGGAGGCTATCCCTGTATTGCCGTACTTGCTGACACCTTACCCAGAACTGGACAGACGCAGAGAGGTCCTTCAACCATGACCATGGGGGGCGACAGTGGTACAGTGGTAGAGAAGTCGTTTAGTAATCAGAAGGTTGCTAGTTCGATTCCCTGTCGAAGCGTCCTTGAGCAAGACACTGAACCCCTAATTGCTCCTGATGTAAAATGTAAAATGTGTATACATTGTAAGTCGCACATATGTAAGTCGCTTTGGATAAAAGCGTCTGCTAAATGACTAAATGTAAATGTAACACACAAAACCAGGGCATGAATTGAGATGGATTCAGTGCCTACAAAGCCTTAGACAGGGCCTGTGATATCACCATAGCCTGTGCAGTATTGCGCAACATTGCCCCCCCCTGCGCTGGGAGAAAATGCCCAGTATGTGGCTGGAGGAGCAATGGGAAGATCTGATTGGTTCAGACCTGCAGGAACCCATAGATGGCAGAACTCTGAGGGACCTTTACAAAAATACCTATTTCAGTTAATCTCCATTTTATTCATAGTCACCTTTGCTTAGAGTGAACCCTATTATTTAAAATACCCTATTATATAAAATAAATAAATAAATGACCATGACCTTCTGCTGTGCTAAAATGTATACTCCAGTTTCCTTATCTCTAGCTGTCACTTCTTAATCTTTAATTTGCGGAACTCTATGTCCAGTTTCTGACTTTTAATGCCAGTAAGCTGAGGCATTTCTGTGACTGTGAATTGCATCAAATGCACAGTTTTTTTACCAAATAAGGACTACTCACACATGGGTCACATAAGGACTACTCACACATAATTCACATAAGGACTACTCACACATAAGGACTACTCACACATGGGTCACATAAGGACTACTCACACATAAGGACTACTCACACATGGGTCACATAAGGACTACTCACACATGGGTCACATAAGGACTACTCACACATAAGGACTACTCACACATGGGTCACATAAGGACTACTCACACATGGGTCACATAAGGACTACTCACACATAAGGACTACTCACACATGGGTCACATAAGGACTACTCACACATGGGTCACATAAGGACTACTCACATATAAGGACTACTCACACATGGGTCACATAAGGACTACTCACACATGGGTCACATAAGGACTACTCACACATAAGGACTACTCACACATGGGTCACATAAGGACTACTCAGGTCAAGAAAGACTGTCTTTATTTTATTTTAGAAAAACAAGTATTTAGGTTAAGTGAATTCAAGAAAGACTGTCTTTATTTTATTTTTATAAAACATGTATGTTTTCAGGAAATAGTTTTTAAGTTCAACTTAAAATGTCAGGAGATACATTGTACATTGTTGTTGTGTACTTTACTGTTAAAAATGCACTTCTAAAAAAGGGAGTGTTGGCAAAACCGGTTGTTATTTTTATGTTGAGGCGGTGGGGGGCGTTGTCGACAGCTGCTGAATGTAACTAATAAAGTAACTTGTAATCTAACTTAGTTACTTTTAAAATCAAGTAATCTGTAAAGTAACTAAGTTACTTTTTAAAGGAGCATTCAGTAATCAGTAATCCGATTACTTTTTCAAAGTAACTCTGGCAACTATGCACATGGGTCACATAAGGACTACTCACACATGGGTCACATAAGGACTACTCACACATAGTTCACATAAGGACTACTCACACATCACACATAAGGACTACTCACACATAAGGACTACTCACACATCACACATAAGGACTACTCACACATAAGGACTACTCACACATGGGTAACATAAGGACTACTCACACATAAGGACTACTCACACATACGGACTACTCACACATGACTACTCACACATGGTTCAGGTAAGGACTACTCACACATCACACATGGGTCACATAAGGACTACTCACACATAAGGACTACTCACACATCAGGACTACTCACACATGGGTCACATAAGGACAACTCACACATGGGTCACATAAGGACTACTCACACATAAGGACTACTCACACATAGTTCACATAAGGACTACTCACACATAAGGACTACTCACACATGGGTCACATAAGGACTACTCACACATGGGTCAGGTAGGCCTCTGGCATCTTCAGTTGGGGGATCTAGCAGGCATAGAGTGTCTCCCCTCATTTTAAACATATACCTGATATTATCTAGCCTACTGATAATATAGCCAGTGTATTTAGTGATCCGAATGTTAAAACAAAAAGTAGTATAGAATATTGTACGCATTTAATGTCACGACTTCGGGCAACCGTTTGGCACATTGGCGGCCTCTGGTGGCCAAAGGACATCATGAACTAATTTGTGTCCACATGTGCCTTTGTTGTCTTTGTGTGCCCTCACCTGTTCCCCATTGTGATTTGTGTTCTCACCTGTCCCCCATTGTGTGCTCTCACCTGTCTTGCGTTTTTGTGATTGTCACTTCCCTCTATTAGCCAGGGTATAAGTACCTGGCTAATCTCTGTGGCCCTTATCGGGTCGTTAGATTGTTTTTGTTCCTAGACTGTTGTTGGTAGTGCTCTCACGCACTTTAGTCAGCAGTGCTCTCAAGCACTTAGTCTTTGTGCAAAGACACGAAGTGCCTAACCACACAGCTAGTGCTCTCACGCACTTTTTGGGCTTGGCCTTCTCCCAGGGAGACAAGTGTGTGGTTAAGGTACGTGTCGCATCTCGGTTCTCAAGCCGCCTCAGGTAGCTCTGTATTCAGGTCCGCCTGAAAGCTACATTTTGTACCTCTTTAGTTTTTGGCCTTTTGCCTGCACCTGATCTTTTGTGTTTTGGAATATCGCTGCTTGGAGTACATCTTTTGCGAATAATAAAGAAACCAGGTTTTGAACATCATCCTGCCATTGGGTCCTCTCATTAGCACACTAATGCACATTCAATCCCCGAGAAAAGCCTGACATTTAATCTGTCAGCAATTTCATGCCATGCCATCTCCCTCACCTTGTTAATAGAGGCAGTGTTGACACCTTTATATTCCTTGTATACTGTAAATCCATTAGCAGTGTTTGTTCCGCTGCTGAGAAGAAGACTGATCTCGATTTCTCTTCTTTTAGTCAATCTCCTGCTCTGGGTTACTTATGTACTCCGGGTGCAGGCACAATACAAAATTGTTCAAGCCTAGATTGGGTTGACGTTGACAAGACACGGCTAAATTGTGTTAATGGAATGGCTTGAGCCTCAGGTGAAAGTCAACGTTAATTCATTTTTCATTTAAACACAGATTTCATTAGCGGTGTTGACAGAATGCCCTGGTCTCATAGCAGTCACAACTATACACTGTGGATCTCAGCCATCTCCAATCCTGCGCTTTGTCCCATTTGCCAGTTCTGTTTGTACATGCCTGGTGTCCACATCTCTGCCCCTCTTGCACAACATAAAGCCCCTGCCATTAACCGGCAAAGATTGTCTCCATCAGTTAGCCTGAGGCTAACCCCCGAGTCTGTTCTCAGTCTGAGCCTGTTCCCTCTTGCAAAACATAAAGTCCCTGTCATTAACCGGCAAAGAGTGAACCTCAACTTTATTCTCAAACAAACGCGCAAATTATTTAAAAACCTAATTATGTGTCCATGTGGAGCCACCCTGGGTCAGGCTAGCTTTACATCCAGACAAAATATGTTTTAATGAGCCAACACTGAGGTTCTGCAGAGTTGGGAGGACATCATAAGTGGCTCCAACGATGAATTTAGCGTCCATAGCCCAAAGGTATGAGCTCACCCAAACATAGACAAGAGGCTCCCTCACTTACGCATGTAGGTCTTACACAAATGCAGACTAGAGGTTGGATACCCGACGGGACCCGACAGGCCGGGCCGGGTTCTGACAAATATTTAGAAATTAAATTATACTCGGGCTCGGACACATTAGCACGATAAGGCATTGAACATTCCATATTTAAAATATCTTAATAAGTAGTGAAGTCAACGTGTCTGCTTCACATGATGCAGAAGTTCGTTTTTCAGAATAAAATAAATCACATTTAGGATAACAGCCTTCTTCCTGTGGCGGGAATTTGTTCATGTCCTAGATGTGACAACGCGATTACAGGCGGCAAACTGGCATCATGGAGGAAGTTAAAAAGAAACTGTCATCTGGTTACTAAACTTACGATACTAAACGAAGGGAAATCTACTGTATGGAGATATTTCTGCTTAGTAGTCGATGCAGATTCTAATGAGGCTGTTGGATTTGTCCAATGTAAGAAGTGTGAAGTTTTAATGAAATATGATTGATGCCATCCTCTTTCTCCACAACAACATGGATTAAAACTTGATGGTTGGACTATGAAGATAGTTTTATAACGAACGTTGCCGTGCACTTAAAGTTTTCAAGAAAAACAAAGATCTTCAATGGTAAGACTTGTTTGTTGTGCCTCCTCTGGTGTAGCATATAACGTGAGTCTTATTTAGGCCAAGCGTGTGTAATGTGTAGGCTATTTCATTCCGTTCTTGCAATGCGAATAATTGCACAGGGTTTATATACTTAAGATTGATCTAATTTATCTAACTCTTTATATACCTCTGACGCCATAAATGTTTCTAACGTCAACAAGAATAGCCACACTCGACTAAAAGTCCCTTTGTGTCATCCCAACTGCGCTTTCTGAGATGCAAATATGTCAGTTTTACACAGGGTTGAACAAGCACAGTTCGACCCTTCTTATCACTTGTCATGTGAAGGCACTGACTGCTACGTGTGGTGAGAGAATGGAGCAAGGAGTGATTGTTATGTTAGGTGAAAATTCACTCAAGTTATCTCAGGATTCCGGGGCTGTAGATCAGTATATTTATTACAAACAACAATTGCAATCGGGCTCACTCACAGCACAAGGATGAAAGTGGAGCAATTTCACTAACATCGCACAGGGTTTATATACTTAAGATTTATCTAATTTATCTAACTCTTTATATACCTCTGACGCCATAAATGTTTCTAACGTCAAGAATAGCCACGCTCAATTAAAAGTCCCTTTGTGTCATCCCAACTGCGCTTTCTGAGATGCAAATATGTCAGTTTTACACAGGGCTGAACAAGCACAGTTCGACACTTCTTATCACCTCTGAGTTCACCCAAACATAGACAAGAGGTTCCCTCACTTACACATGTAGGTCTTACACATATGCAGACTAAGTGGCGTCAGCACCTAATAATCTAAGTTACACACACACAGAAACACAGAAAAACCATGTTCCTACTTACATAAGCACATGATTCATACAAGGTCATTATTAATACAAGGCACTTGATTAATATCTTCTAAAGTGTTTTGAAATTATCTCCATCAGTGATGCTGGGACATTGAGGAGGCATTGCAACCTTTGAAGACAAGGCCAACACAGAAGAGACACTACACTATAGACCATATCTCCTAACCATCCCTCCTTCTCTCTCTCCATCGTAGCATGTTGTGTGTGCTTCAGGTCTGATGCATAGAATATGCAGAATAAACTGACACCCTACCCATCAGACTGGCATTACAAGCACTTAGTAAGGAGTTTTGTCTAAAACTAGTGAGCAAACACCTTGCAGACACCACCAAGATCCCAATTGACACTTATAAATGCTTGCCAATATGCTAGCGGGGGTCTTTTATCAATATAATTGGTGATATCGTGCTGTGAGATCTTTTCTTCCATCTTTGCAGGGTGTTCCATCCAGGACCGCAGAACTACATAGTACATAGTCTGAATGACTAGTGGCACCAACAGGCATGTTTAGCTGTCCTTCACATTATCACATACCATGAAAATGAATTTAAAGATCAAGTTTAAGATTAGATTTAATGATACCAAATCTAGTTACCTGCAAAAACATACCTCAAAAAGCGGTATGTTATTGCAAAAGTATGCTTTTAGAAGCAAATCTATAGTAGAGTTAAGTAGACTACAGTAAAACAAATGATGTTATCTTAAATGTATTGTCATACTCTATACTTTAAAATAGTATACTTGATATGGCATTGCAAATAAGCAGCCTGTACATTAGCTACAACATATTACTGAAATGGTTCCCCTGAGGTCTGCTGCAGTACACCTGAAATCTAGCATGTTACTTAAAAACACTATTCTTGAAAAACAAAAACGCATTTGTATTTCACATGAAATAAGACATGTATCACACCACCACCACCATCATTATCAGGGGGGAATAGGTGTTCTTTGCTCAGAATACTGCCATTCCTGATTTCTGCTTTTAATCCACTTTGTAGTTTCCTCCTTTCATGCTCATATTACAGGAGTTTATAATTCCACGTAGACAAACTCTAATAACAACAATATCTGGCAGTATAACTGCAAATATATCTGATTTTAGCCAATATTAAGAATATGCTTTCTGTTTTTTTAACAATATATTTAAGAATCATGACAGAACTCAAAACTTATAAAAAAAATATATAAAAAAATAATCGTTTCCGGTGCTTTAAGAACACAGCAGTGATAGTTTGTCTCGTGAGCAACCCATATAACCAATTGCGTACATTTGAATGCGGCTATGTCAGTATCCTTCCGGGTAGATCGGGAAAAACATTAAGTAGCAAATGTAACAGTTTGGGCTACATTAATGTGTTCAAGGTTCTACAGTATGTGTGCGGATGTGGAATGTTTATGGCCCTGTAACATTTTTTGAATCCGACTTCAGCAGACCTCTCTGCAATGGTAGCGCTGAAATAGTGTTTGCTAAGAAATTAGTCGCATCAGTCGATTCAGTTTATTTTATGTGTGCATTTTCCTAAACAACCCGTTTATGAATTAGAATTAGCGTCAGACTATAATGTCGGAATCTCGTTACCGATGTAGGCCCATAACATGAATTACACTTACATCTATAAACCAGTTGATACAAATAATGAAGCGGCTATCATACTATATTATCCATAATGTTAATGGTGATTAATATATTGACAGCAAAATATGTCTCTGGCTGGTCGTTTCATTTTTGTCATGCTAATGAGAAATGTGGGAATATCTTTCAATAATGTCAGTACACGTAGGCCTAGGCATTAATTTATTTACTGCTTCACTGTGATCGTATGGAGGTCAATTCATCTTTTTTCAGGTCGTGAAAGGTTGCGTAATGATTCTGGGTGGGTATAACAAAGAGAGAGAGAAAGAGAGAGGGCGCTTATAGGCTACGGGCTTACATACTATTAAGGGGAGGTGTTTCAGGGAGGGGCCAAATTGTAGTCTTATATTGGGATGCGGAGTCGAAACCGGTATCTGCAATAGCCGACACTCATCGCAGACATTTGCGTTTTTGTGAGGCACCTGTCCAAAAATCCCCGCACAAGAGACATCTGGCCTGAAAGGTACGTGCTGGAGTTTTCTTACACAGTCACTTTGCTGACAGTATATATAGAATGCATTTTCATATTTGTGGATATTTAGGAAATCCAGCAATGCCTTATGGTGCCAAACAATAGGGTGAAGCGAGATGCTGAAAACGATGCACTTGACTTGCGCTAATATTTTAATGTGAAATGTCTATTATCGTGTGACATTATGCTACTCTAGACTATTGGAAAGAAGTGACGGAATGTTTTATTGTCAATACGTCAGTCAGGCTATCTAAACATTTATTTGATATTCTCAGCCCCCACCCCCACCCATCTTATACGGCCATTTTGTCAAGATTTGGTGCTTGTCTATATATTTGCAGGCTATTCACATCACATCTTACATTATGTTAAGTCAATAGCCTGCTTAAATTCAAGGGATCCATAGACGCATCTGTCTCTATCTTAAAATAGACGTGGTGTGTGATTGAAGTAGCCCACCACATTCAATTGGAATAGGGCACCACACCACGATTAACCAATTGTCAAACGTTCGCCTTGTCGCAAAGATAAATTAGCTGTTGCACTACACTTAAGGATTCTTACCTAAAATGACCGGGCTCTACTACACGAATCCGACTTTATGCTGACGTTCTGTGTTAAATGCCTTTTACTCAACTACCGGTCTGAGAATGGCGAGAACGTTATTTCTAGCACGAGCATAATGCGCAGTGGGGGTGGGGGGTTTGGGGGGGGGAGCGGAAGGTTCTCCAGTCTGAGATAGCAGCTGACCCTCTAATGGATCCGGTCCGGATCCGTTCCGGAATCAGTTGCTGTCATTTGGAGGTTCCCATAAGCTACTGACCACACCGACGTTGACAACAGATTTTTTTTGTGCTGTCTGTTTTATCACATAAGCGTTGGCTCTTAGAAAGTAAACTGTAGTATAATAGATCAGCATTAAAGCAAGTGCCTGCAGGACGAAGCCAGCGCGCATTGTTGAAATTGCTAATGCCAGCTGCACATCTTAAGACATGCGATACTTACTGCGCACGCTCCTGCCGCTTTTGCGGTATGGCCACACTGTGTGCGCTCAAACTGACGTACGATGCTCAATAAGTAGGGTATCCTTCAGAAGAAGGACATTCCGCATGATGACGCAAAAGATGTTCTGTTGCCCTCTATACGACTTTGACACAAGCTAAATTGCATTTATTTTGCATCGCTTTCAGTTATTCTCAATTTCGTGTCGAATTTTAGCTTGTGGCCGATGGATGGGAAATTCGTCTCTCTCGGTTAATGAACCAAAGGCTGCCACAAGATCTAAGGTCATAAGCTCACGCTGTCCATCTGAAAATGCCGTGTCACGTGACCTGGAATGAGACCGTAGACCATAAAAAACAATTGACCTAAGCTTTAGAGAACTAGGGGGCCATGTTTCGGAGAGGTCACGGGGAAAACGATGTGTTATCTAAACAGACCTGTGTACAGTGGCTCCTCTGACTGGATTGGTTGCGGCTCTATCTCGAGTCGTGTGAACTAGAAGAATAATGTTGGAACTGAAGTAGCTGGACCAGAACACTCACGTGCATTCAAACCAACACCGCACACACATCTGCGAATACTGAATGATGTGTGTGCGGTGTGCACGTGCGCATACAGAAGTGCGTGCGAGCGAATGAATACAAGTGTGTAGCCTCTGTCCCCTGTCGTTGAAATTCACCTCAGCATTCTTGTTACTAGAGAAAAGCAAAGCCTTCATTGATTTAAGTCAGAATATCTGTTAGTCATTCAGTTAAGAAGACCTTTGTGCTATGTTCTCTTTTCATTCCTTGTGTGGTGGAGAACTCTGCATCATTCACTTTTCAATTAAATTAAATTGTATTTATGTAGCATCAATAACAATTGAAATTGTTTCAAGGTGCTTTACAGAGCCCAAGGTCTAAACCCCTTAGAGCCAGCGTTAAGGTGACTGTGGCAAGGCAAAACTCCCTTTTAACAGGAAGAAATCTTGAGCAGAACCCAGCTTACAAGGGGAACACCTCAGGAGGACGAACCCGGGTTAGGGTAAGGGTAAGGGTAGGAATGAAATACTTGAAGTCAGTTCCTGACAGTATGGGATGAAACATTGTGTCTAATGGATCTAATTTCATTAAACTGAATTCACTAAACTGTGCCAACACCAGCATCTCATATCACATGCAGTGAAAGCACACACATCATTACTTGGGATGGAATTTTGGAGCTGGGGTATGGACTTTAAAACACACACAGTATACACTAAATGATTAGCTTGAATAGATATGTGATATTGTAAAATAAGAGGTATCACAACATAGCAAAAGGTAAACAGGACAGTGGCAGGTCACAGGTCAACAGGAAACACAGAACAGGATGGGGAGGTAAGGCATCATCAAGGTCAACATGGCCTGGAGTTGACGAGAGCTGCAGAGGACAAGGTTGTGTAGACCAATGAGAAGACTCGGAAGCAGGTAAAGGGGACGATGAGGCAATACATCAGCCAATCATGCTGGGGAGGTGATAAAAGTGATATGACATCCATACAGGTTGCACAGTAGCATTGCTTTGCTTCAGATGGCTGATTTTTAAAAAGGTAATATCTATTGAACCTGATGTTCAACCGGAACAGGTGTGGGGGATGCCTTCAATGTATGTTTGTAGGAGCTAAATAAAGACCTTATTTGGGGGACAGCATTAACATTGGAGGAACCTTTCAGCAGGTTATTGCTTTCAGGTGGACTGTCAGTAAGGGCCTTTAGCCAATCACATGTCCTTGATTGCCATCCT
Organism: Clupea harengus; assembly: GCF_900700415.2. NCBI lineage: Eukaryota > Metazoa > Chordata > Actinopteri > Clupeiformes > Clupeidae > Clupea > Clupea harengus. The sequence goes on from NC_045169.1 coordinate 1,338,512, forward strand.
TGTTATAGTGCTCTTGTATATTAGCTCAAATCAACGTAAAAAAGTTGATGAAAACATGATCTACTAAGGTCTGTGTGTGGGAAAATACAGGACTGGAATTAAAAATGCTTTAAATTGATTGGTCAGAAATGAATCAGTCAAAACTGTATGAGACATTTTTGAAAACACTGTGTGCATAAATGCCTTCTCCCCCAGTGTATCTATGATTTATCTAAAAATGTTTATACAGACAAGAGTCTTCAATTTAGCCTTTATTTGGTAGTCATAGCTTAAACTAACTTTAATATTAAGAAATATTTTTTGATAAATCTGTTAAAACCTCAACTGAAAGCTTTACTGGTGGCTTTTTTTTTAAAGGAAACAATGTGGTGTTTTCTTCCTGCTGGATTCAGTCGTATTGACGTGGTAGGACTTCATTAGGCCTGGTATAACTACACCCAAATTCACTTTGTGTAAAGGGTCTGTCCTCGCTCCATTGGGGATTGTTTCCAGTGGTTGCATCCTAATGGCTGTAGACTTCGGGTTCATTTTGAAACCAATGGACCAACCTTTAACCAATCAGCACTGACCACTATGTGATTGACGATCAATTTCAAACATCAATCATTGACCTTTAACCAATCAGCACTGACCACTATGTGATTGCTATACTATACCTACTTTTCCATTAACGGTGCAAGCTGAAATATTAGGCTTTTCCACAAACCCTTTTGCCAGGAAGGCAACAATGTCTTTGGCCTCAATTAATTGTGCACATTCTTTCTCAATGTTTTCTTGCGTTGCTACTACTGTTTGTATGGCTTTGTGTAGCCCTAGCACCGCTGCCATTGTTGTAACCACATTTAAAACAAACGCTTCATTTCAATGTCATCACACTTATCCACCCCCACTGGTCGCTGGTTGGTGGGCCCCTCAGAATGACCCAGCATTTTATTTTGGAAACATCAGCTCAAGACTATAATCCCAGGCAGACATAACCAGTTCATGTCTGCATTGCCTGCCTAATTCTTACAAGCTAAGTTAACAGATGATCACAAACTCAAAAAGTCTGTTTCAAAGCCATTTTGATCTATGCTCTACGATTGGTCCCTTTGGGACATTTCCAAACCATAATGAAAACAGTGAACATTGGCTGAGTATTAATGCTGGGGCACCATCCCCAGTGGTTCTTTTTGAAATTCAAAAGAGAATTCTAAGCGTCAGTTGCCCCCATCAACACATACATGAAGTTATGATAATGTTCTTGTTACAGTTTGCACTGGGTCGTGTTTATACAGACACTCAGCATCCTGGCTCCTAACAATCTCTGGGTTTTAACAACAACAATAAACATGTAGTATTAGCAGTCTTATCATACTGCATTTTATCCTGTTAATGGTGTTTTTCTGAGGATTAAAAAAAACAGAGTGGTTTTAAGGATGTTTGTGATAAACAAAATGCATCAATTCAGTGATAGTAGCTAGGCTTTTTCCATTGCCATTATGCACATCGCATTTCTGACACAATTTTGGACTTCTAAACAGTCCTGCGAATATCCACTCCAAACATTACTCATCTGTCATAATGTCTCCTGAATTATATAAAACGGATCAAAGACTCCATAATCCCTGCTTTGACAGAGAGGGATATCCAGTTTTCAGAATTCAATTTGTTTGCACCCCATGGTGTTGATGTATCCTTCTTCTTTGTTTACCATCATGACTGCTGACCTGCATGGCTCTGATCAAGGTGGCTATTATAGTGAAACTGACTTCATGCGTTGAAGCAAATGACAGCAGGGCTCATTCCTGGGGTTGAAAGGTCTTTCATGTCATTGCGTCTTTGGATACGTTTGTGTATGCAGTCTAAGCAGCAGAAAATACAGATTTCATTCAAGCTTTTCTATAAAGTTGCATACACGCAATGCCAAACGTTCATATTATTATTAAGCAGGCTGGGGTAACTGTTTGACTCTGAAGCAGAATAAAGGTGTACACTGTTGTTGTTATGAACCTTAATGGATTAAAATCACAGTTATATTTCAAATGGACTATAATGCAGTATCAAAGATGACTGTGTATCACATTGTGGATAGTGAATTAATTTAATGTAGCTATTAATATTCCCCTCGATTTCGGCTCATAATATTCAGTTGATTCCACCTTGTGCACATGCAGATTACTGTGGGGCAGTTAAGCATGTTGATACATGTTTCTTGTGCATATGGGATTATAATGTTCATAATTCTCTAATAAAATACACTAAAGAGTAGCCTTGTGTGTCAATACTAACTGTTTATTAGGATTCAATAGAGATACGATCACTGTATTTTCTGTGTATTTCCTCAGCAGTCCATAAAATAGACTACAGTATATAGATGGATTTCTATGGACATGCATTTCAATGAAACAGATTTATATATATATACCAAAGTACTTCTGTGAAAGCCATTTTAAGTGAAAAATGATAACTATGTTTTTTTCCATAATTTATTTTGCACAATGCAAATACAGATACAAATAATGTTTTCTTTGCCATCATGGTAATCTTATATTAAAGTTTTATACCCAATAAAACAACCACTAAAAGGGCTACATTAAAGTTTTATACATTAAAGTTTTATACCCGATAAAACCACCACTAAAAGTATTATGTCCTGCATTACTGAGGACCTACTACCTATAGCATGTCTCAATATGTTTTTACTGAAAATAAAATATAACATAATTCTTAAACTGTAGGATATCTAACAGAATTATAACTGCAAGATGTAATAATTGTAGAATAGCATATATTTCACTCTCTCAGTGTTCCAAGTTTTTATGACTTTAACTTCACAACCTGCTTTTTTGAAAATATTCCTGACTCTGAATTACTTCACCTTTAAACTAAAGTTACTTTTCCATCACTTTCTTTTATTGTAAATTTGCCTTACTTTTTAACTTTAATTATTTCATATCTCTACTTAGGTACATATTCCAGGATATAATTCAGCTTTTTACCAGGTAGTAGTCTACTAATGTAGTTGGATTTAGTGCCCTGTTTTATCTTTCTGTCTTTTCAGTAATGGGTCTTAACACTTCAGAACTCAATGCCTTGTAGGCTATTCATCTTTCTAATCCAGAGGATTTTTTTTCTTTCTTTCTCTCTTGCATTGTCTTTCAATGTTTTTCTTTCACAAGGCCTCATTCCTCTCTAGTACAGTGAATCCAAAGTCCCTTACTGATGTTAACTAAACTTATTGATTAGAGCCTATGTGTTTTGAATATTCCTTTTATGTCATCCTACATTAATATTTGATTATGTAAAACTTTCTTACATAATATATATTTATTCCTTTCCTTTCAGTCGGTCTGACATGTTTAATGTCTTAATATCTTTGTTGATATCTTTCAAAATGTTCTGTTCTAAACCATTTGAACTATAAATCGTCATACTCGGTACCGTACTGTTGTAAATGCACAGTATTTTCAGGAAATGCATAACTAGTTGATGTTATGGACCTTATCGACTGGTGTTCAGGTTTAAAAGTGGTAGATGGTTACCATCGGTCACACGAGTCATGACCGCAGACACAAGTCACAGAGAGATGGAAAGACAACAGCATCAATTAGGATGGGAAACAGACAGCCATCGATCCCTTACAACGGAAAGATCGTGAGTCTGACTGAAAATCTGTCTCTAATGGAATCCCATCAGAGTAATGAAGAAACTGTCTATATCAGCATCAGCTTTAGTGCCCCAGTTTGAGTGAAAACTCAGCTATGGCCTTTAAATCTATTTTTGGAGTCAATATAGATCAAAAGGGGACGTGTGCTATTTTTGGGAGGGCTACAGTAACAGTCAGGCTGTGTGTCTTGCGACTTGCGCATGTGTTGTCCAGTTTTGGGGTTTTATCCTTCTAATATGCAAATGATAACTATTCACAGTATATGCCGTGGTTGTGTTGTTACATATGCATAAGAAAATGATTTGCATTATTATTTGCCATGGCTCTAGACGTATTTCACACGTGAAAAATGAGTGTCACACTGAAATAACTGAGGGGACCCAGGGATGGAAAAGTACCAGAGTCCGTGCTATATTTCATGCTGAGAGAGCAGACAGTGTTTTCTCTGGTAAGGCTGGTGGCGTTTCACATTGGACAGATTATGGCATATAACCCCACCTCCTCCTGTGCCCCGCAGCCACACACACTGCCCATGCATGCGTGCCTGCTCCCATCACTGATTCACCACCTTTCCAGATCCAGCCCAATACCCTCGGCCCATCTCACTCATTCTTTTCCCACCCAGAAGAATGTGTTTGTTTTCCAAAGGGAAGCCAGTGTGGAGCGGGCTGAGGTGGGCTTGAGGGGGGGTCATGTTCTATAGGGATTAGGGCCTGGCAGCAGAGGGGCAGTCCTGCCAGGCATGTCACTCAGTGTCAAACAGTGCCAATCCGGCAGAAGGCTGTAAATATTTGGCACATCGCAAAACGTATGTTCTCATGGTCGAGCTTGGTACCCTGCTGTGTAGCATACTCAGAGGAAAATTATACTCTAATGTTCTCATGGTTGAGCAGTGGTACCTTGCTGTGTAGCATACTCAAAGGAACATTAAAATCTTGTGTTCTCATGGTTGAGCTGTGGTACCTTGCTGTGTAGCATACTCAGAGGAAAATTATACTCTAATGTTCTCATGGTTGAGCTGTGGTACCTTGCTTTGTAGCATTCTCAGAGGAACATTTATCGTTTTTTAATACTTATTTGTCTGTGTTTTTCTGTCTGTTTCTGTGTAAAGATGAAGATTGAGAACAGCCTGCCATGCACCCAACTCCCTGAGGCACCACCTCAGACTGATCTCCAGTTCACCGTGGCAACAGAGGATGATTTTGATGACATCATGGCTATGAGCCAGGATATCTACGGCGGGCTGGACTACCTACCCACCCGCTACCAAACCTGGTTGCAGGAAACCAACCGCACCGTCATTCTGGCACGCAAGCAGGGCAAAGTGGTAAGACATCTTTTGTCATGGTGAATGGCTCAAATCCACACAAAAGATTTTTGGAGTCAGAAATGACTGTAATCAGTGAATTTGTAATGGCTGTAATCAGTAAAAGGGATAATGGACAACACCGCATTCAGGTAGCAGAAAAGAATGCACTTGGAGCTGTAACTGCACCTGGTTGGGGGGAGTTGGGGGGAGGGAAGTGAACCAAGAGACTCAAAAGACAAGAGGATAATTCATGCATAGAATCAAGCCGATCATTTGTACATACATCACATTGGCAGAGATGGAACAGAGGTAGGTAGGCAGGCAGGCAATACATATGTGTGATGCATTATAAGCAATGTGCGATGCATTATAAGCAATGTGCGATGCATTATAAGCAATGTGCGATGCATTATAAGCATGTGTAGTGGAGAAATGGATACTATAGTGGTGAAAGGGCAGCAGGAAGCAGAGGACATTTTGTAAATGGATGAGTCATGCATCGGCACCTCACGGTGGAGACTACAGTCTAAAGAGAGAGGGGAAGAAGAAACACTAGCATTGTCTCAATCTGCAGGCTTCCGCACTTACACTTGTTATTTGGAGTGCATAATGGCGTTCACACTGACAAAGGTGAGGTACAGTACTCCTAATGCTCAAAAGGTTGAGTGTGAAATGCTGGACACTTCACACCCTCAGTGGTAAGATGACAGCGGTAAGATGACATTGCATCATTGCATGACATTGCATGCCAGCGGTCAGATGACATTGCATCGTTTCGTTATTTCCTTAAAGTGCCCAATGTTTGTATTCGATTCGAGACAATGCTACCTTATCGAAATTCACGCACTACACAAATAAGTACATAGTGTACACGGTGACCTACATTGAAGTGTACTAACGGAAGTATCCAGAATGAGTCAGTGATGGTGAGAGAATGAAATGAAGTATTCCATTATATACAGTATATATAAATGATGATGTTATGAGTTTATTTTCACATAATAGTTGTGGAGCACTGTGTTGTTAGCTTTACTGTTTACTTTAGTTAGGCTAATCATTCTAGTTAAATGGTCATTACCTTAGTTAATTGTGGTGGGCGTTTTTTTTAATTTATTTAACCTGGGCTCAGTAATATGAATTGTGTATTACTGTATAATTTCACACAGCCTTACCTTTTTGTAGGAATTTTAGAAGGGGGCCCCTAAGCCAGAGCCTCTGCGCGAAGTCGCTGTTATGTATCTCTTATTTGTGGTTGAAAGAGGTATTTTGTTTTGTATTTTGTTAATTTGCTGTTGGCTTTAATTGAGTGTATCTGCGCTGTGTTAGAAAATGTGTACGTGCGCTGTAAATCCTGTTGAGGTACAGGTGAATTTAGTTATTGTGCTGTTGAAAAAAAATGTCATTACATTTAAGTAATGTTTTGCGAGCGCACAATTTTTGCCGGCGCGTGCAAGGGGGGGCTTTTACATGTCCAGGCCCAGGGGCCCATGGTTTCATAATCCGTCCATGATTGTGCTGAACACATTATTGTGCAGAAGCGAATGCGTCAGCTCTGGTGTGAAGCCCTTTTTGTGTGAAGCCCTCCTCATTTAAAGACATACTTGTGAATCTACCTGTGCAAGTCCATGGAGCAGGCCAGTTCCTCAGATAAGTCTCTTCCTTGTTCCTCACTGTGTATTGTGTATTTTCCAGTTGCGTGCTTTCAAGACATTTCAGTTGTACAAAGCCAAGTAAGAAGGTGGCCCCATGTCAAAAGGCAGCGTAATCACGATAACTGTCAATCAGTGCAGCATTCCAGAGCATCTTGTCCTGCTTTCTCTGGAGAGTTGTGGAACTGCCAGTCTGCAGTTAATAAGTCTGATTTTATGCCTCACAATTATCCTCAGTTACTTGGCCTTACTGAAATGTGGATAAGGCTGGTAAACACGGCCACACCTGCAGAGCTATCAATGAATCATGCCTTTCCCCACACCTCTCGTTTATCTTGTAGTGGAGGTGGAACCGGCTTTCTTGTCTCTGGATGACTGGAAATTCACACAACTGCTTCCTGTGCACAGCCATGCCTCATCTGAAAAATCATGCCATCAGGATCACTGATCCTTTCAAGTTATACCTGGTGGTTATTAATCGTCCACCAGGACAATCTGGCAGCTTTGTGTATGAGCTGGACATTCTGTTGTCTGCACTTCCAATGGATCATTGTCCATTACAAATCCTTGGTCATGTGAATATTCATATGGACGGTTCTCACTGAGCGAGCAGATGTCCTGTCCGTACTGAACTCATTTAATCTCATACGTGTTCACAGCCCTCCTACTCATAAGGGCTGGTAAGGATGTAGATCTCAATGTGTTGCACAGATGCACTAGAGAAAAGTGAAAGGTCCCTCCTTAACATCTATCTGACCATTACTTTATACGATTTTCTGTGCGCCTCCTGGATCATCCTACAGTTCCTCCTCCTGCGGCTTCACTTCATAGTAACCTCTGAATGCGCTCAAGCAATGACTTCTCCTCCTTGGTTGCATCTAGTCGACCTACTCCGAGTTCATTGTCATCACTAGAGGTTAATGATGCTACAGACAGTCTTTGCTCTACAGTGAGCTCTTGTCTGGATGATGTATGTTCTCTAGCAAGACCTGCTTGTTGAAACCCTGTCACTGGGAGAGTGGGGTATGATGAGCTGTTTTTTACTTAAATCAACCTATAGCCAAAGGAATATGAAACAGAAATACAAATAATGCATTCAACACAATGGATGTGTGGCACAAACTAAAAACCTTGGCAATGTGCCCAGCTCAAATAAACAGTCAAGTATGGGCACCCAAAAAAAGCGAGCTTGTGGCTCAACTTGCTCTATGTTAGGAGTAAGAAGATTCAGCTGATAGGGTACATTGAGCCTCCTAAGAAAAACGTTTGTATTAACCAGATTTTAAAGTTTAATTCTAAATACAACTACTATTAACTTAATCCCCCATTCTGCTGATTTATCGGTGTTCATGAAACAAATATTAAAACTACGTTGTCTACAGTTCTAAAACCTGAAAACGGTTTGCCAAATCTCTAGGATTATGAAATAGACCTGCAAGTCTTAAATTTAATGAAACTTTTATTCTTCAGATTATTTGTTCACAGATTATTTTTCACTTTCAGTGTAGACTCCTTAACGAAACACCAACATGTCACATAATGTTCTGAATATCGGTATAGTCGCAAACTTTGTAGCCAGTTACATAAACACTAAAATGTCAAATATGCACGGAAAAAGCTATTCCAAATGGCCAAGAAGAGTGATGCTTCTACGTCATCCACAAGGAAGTAAACAAAAACTAGGGCTACAAGCACATGATTATGGAGCCCCTATGCAGTTTTTCCTCTGTAACATGGCATAGCCACTGTTATGCTACATCTAAAATATGAAATACAATGTCAGTTAGTCATTGTTAGGATGCAACATTAATTGAAACACCAACATATTTGACGTAACTTCATGTAAACTGGTGGTTCATCTTACCCTCAAGGCTCTGATTAATTTGGCCCCACAGCCGCCATTTTGGGAATAGTGCTTAGTCTAACAACCCAGACCTACACTTTTGCTAATTCACTCTCTTGTTTCCACACACTGCCAGTTCAACAACATATCTGATCCAACTTTGAGATAAATAGATATCAAGAAAAGGTCAACAACGCCATAGAGAAAGAATTTCTACTTTCAAGAATCTCCTCAACCCTCCACCTTCACCATCAGTTACCTTCCTCTCTACTGATGACTTTGCAACGTTCTTTACTGAAAAGGTTGCAATAAGTTGCAATCAGGTTTGACCTTGTCTGGACATTGGGACATTGCTGAATCAATTCTCCCCTCTCAATGAGGAGGAAGTCTTTACTGTATTTTTCAGACTATTAACCGCACGTATATAAACCGCATCACAGTATTTTATTACCTTTTATAGAATAAATCGTGTATTGACCGCACCCATCTTTTAACCACAGTTTATTCAATGTTACGTCATGCCATGTAGTTATGGTGCAAGCCTACTAGACATTTAAAAGTTGAAGAAAGGATGGGCATTTCAAGCAAAATGACTACACCTACACCCCTGTTCACACTTTACCTGGCAGAGTTACTGTGCGCATTACTAACTACCGGGCCAAAGAAAATATACATTCTCAGAATCAGAATCAGAATCAGGTTTTATTGGCCAAGTAAGTTTGCACAAACAAGGAATTTGACTTGGTAAAGTGACTCTCAGTGTGCTTAAACAAAATATACAACACAATACAATACAATACAAACAAACAAACAGTGCAACAGTGCAATCTCGTGTATGGGGCGCACCCGAGTATTAACCGCAGGCCTGCATGAATTTTGCAAAATGAATGTATAAACCACAGTTAATAATCAGGAAATTGTGCTTCTTCCAACCACCCTATCTTGTAGGGTCTATCTTGCTTTCAGTTTGACCTGCTTTCATGCGTGTAGTCAATGCTCCGCTCAGTTTGGGAAACTTTCCTTTATCCTTCAAACAGGCTCAGGTTACTCCTTTGCCGAAGAAAGTTTCACTGAACCCATCTGATGAAGAATTATAGACCCGCCTCCCTTCTTCCCTTCTTGTCAAAGATTCTTGAAAGGGTTGTCTTCAAGCAAGTTTCTGATTTCCTGTCTCAGAATAATTTACTGGACCCTAAGCAGTCTGGTTTTAAGAGTGGTCATTCTTGGAAGACTGCTGAAGCAATGACAGTAGCAAAAGACTCTCTAAAGAGTTTATCGTTTTTTTTTTACTCCTTTGTCATCAGCCTGGGGTTTTATGATTGTTGTACAATCTCACACAATATGCCGCACAACGTCTTGTGCAGACCCTGCTTATTTTTTAGACTTGAATTGCAATTTTAACAGGCTCTCCTGCATGTGTAGTGAGGCCATTGCAGATTATTTAGAATGCGGTGGCGCGTTCTTTTTAAAAAGCATTTGTGTAATTAGTTCAAAAGTTTGAGGCACAAAGGTTATTCAATGTGCGTTACATAAATAAAATCAAAAGGAAAAATAAATCCAACATCCATAAGATCCAAAACAAGAACAGATAGAAATGTAAAAATATATATATATATATATATAATTAAAATTAAGTACAAAACACATAAAGTAGTAAGTAAAACAACAAAGATTGTAATTAATATAATGAATAATTAAAAGACAGGACACCTCATAATGAAAACATAAGTAATATAGTTACATTAATAATAAAGTGCACTAGAATTGAGGGCAATTTTTAGAGCTCAATCATAGGCCCATTAAAAGAGAAATGTTTTTAACCTGGATTTAGATAATAGATAATAGATCTAAGATATATTATTATTATAGTAATAATTGATGTTTTAACATAATAATACTTCATATTGTTTTATGAATTTAATTTCATTATGCTTATTACTTAATTTTCTCACTGTTGTTTTAACTGTTTTTTTATCTAATCCTTTGACACAGTGAACCATGACATCCTCCTCTCTACGCTGTCCAAGCTGGGAATTTCAGGGAAAGCACACACTTGGTTTGAATCGTACTTCAGTGGATGTTCATTCAGTGTGTTTTGGCAGGGACAAGTGTCAAAATCTCACCACCTCTCCACTGGTGTACCTCAGGGATCGGTACTTGGACCCCTTCTATTTTCTATTTACCTTAGGTGAGATCATCCATTCCCATGGGTTCTCCTATCACTGTTATGTGGATGATACTCAACTGTACTTGTCCTCCCCCTTGGATGACTCCACAATATTGGCTCAAATTTCTGCATAAGTCAGTGACCTTTCAGTTTGGATGACCGTCATCTTCTGCTCAATCTTTCTGAGCTCCTGGTATTCCCAGCCATTCCAGCTATCCCACAAAAATATTGGCATCCAACTTGGTTCATCTTCATTGACCTCAACTAAAACTGCACAAAACTTGGGTGACCACCATCATTTCTCTCAGCATGTAGCCTCAGTCTTGAGGTGTCTTTGGTTCACACGCTATAATACTCGGGAGATCAGACCCATCTCACACAATATGCTGCACAACGTCTTGTGCAGGCCCTGGTTATTTCGAGACTAGACTACTGCAAAATGCAGATTTAACGGGCCTGCCTACATGTGTCGTGAGGCCATTGCAGATGATTCAGAATGTGGTCGTTGATCAGCTAAAGAGGACACATATAACTCCTCCGCTAGTCACCCTTACCTGACTCCCTGTAGCTGCTTGAGTTCTATTTCAATCTCTCACTCTTGCCTATAGGACAGCCACTGGATCGGCACCAGCCTATCTAAATGCTATCATTCAGTTCCATTCCCCCTTTCGACCACTTCGCTCCTTCCATGAGCGTCTGTTGTCTTTGCCTTCTCTCAGCAGCAAGAGATTGCAGTCATGACTGTTTTTGTTTGTGGTACCTCGTTGGTGGAATGAACTACCTAGTGCTGTCCGTTCCAGCGACAGCCTTGGTACGTTCAAAAAGCATTTGTCTAATTAGTTCATTAGTTTGAGGCATAGAGGCTATTCAATGTGGCTTACATGAAAAAAAATCAAAGGAAAAATGAAGACAACGTCCTTAGGAGTGCAAAACAATAACAGATAAAAATTGAAAGAAAGTACAAAATACATAAAGTAGTAATAAAAAGAACAAATAATTACATTTAAAGTAAAGCTCAATCATGGACATGAAAAGATAAATTTTTTTATCCTGGATATAAAAATGTCTACATTTGAGGCACATCTCAGATAATAGATCTAAGCTATATTATTATGATAGTAATAATTGATGTTTTTACTTTAAAATAATATTTAATATTGCCTATTACTTACTGTTCGCATTGTTGTTTTTACTGTTTTTTATCTAATATTTTGTAAGTGGAACAGTGGTCATGGCTATCAGCGGTGATGAGGCAACTTAATAAATATATTACAGTAGCCCATATCAGAGCAATGGCAGACAAAAGAGGAAGGAGACGTTGTACGACATGACACATGAGAGGTCCTTGGCAGCCATTTAAGTTTAAGTCTAGTTCAAGTCTAGTTTAAGTCCAGTTTAAGTCTAGTTTAAGTGGAGAAGGTGTCCACTTCTTTGATAGAACTACTGATTCCCTTAGGTAGCTCAGAGCTAGGCCATTCAGGTCTTTGCATGTTAGAAGGAGTATTTTGAAATCGGTTCTACTTTTGACAGGGAGCTTGTTGAAGAGAGGCAAGGACAGGAAAAATGTGTTCATATTATTTAGTTCTAGTAAGTGTGCAAGCTGCTATGTTTTGTATCCGTTAAAAGTCTGTCAGGGACCGGGCGGTCACCCCACGTTATTTTGTGGGGGAGCCCAGACCCAAAGCATTGTGGTGGGGGAGTCCACCCCACACCAGGGCCAACTCCTCTTGAGAGTCACTGAGAAGGGGGGGAATGTCACCTTCTCACAAAGTCCAATCACAAAGGTTATTATCCATGGAATCACATCTGTGCGGAGAGTCTCACAAGACGCAGACATTTCTGCACTAAAGTTTGAACTAAAATTAGGAAGTTTAAGATTCTTATACTAAGTATAACAATATCAGTGGTGGCATGACAATGACAATTACATTCTTCGAAAGTTAAAGTACTTTTACTTCACAAAAACTCAAAGTAATAGTTATCGTACCTCTCCGTAACACTACTTAAGTAAGGGTAACAGAGTTGCATATGTAAAACACTCAGAGTACAGAGCATTGTTCTGTAGGAAATGGTTGTATCACTCATTTTGGCAAACACCAGTTCAACACTAACTGAAACTGAAGTCTAGTCTTATCTCCCTCATAGCTAAAGTTAACTAGGTCATTGATTAATAAGGGACAGACTGTTGACGTAATGTTAGATGGCTTCAGATGTTTTCTCTTTTCATAGAATCTGCCACTGTGGTAGGCTATTCTGCTAAAAGGTTTTCAGATCAATTTGAGATGAAAGAATGAACAGGTCCATTACCGTTGATGGAAGGGACGATGTGGACATTGCCATGGTTTTGGACTTTGTTGACCTCTGGCGGCCACTTGTTAGCTGCCTCACCCGTGTCTCATTTTCAGTGTCATGCGGGTGATTTGATCATTGTCTATGTGTATTTAAACCCTGTTTCAGTCATATTCTTTGCTTGGTCTTTGAAGTTCTCTATGTGTTTGACCCAAGCCAAGACTTAAGCTTCGTTCCATGTAGATCGTGTTTTTGGAATCTTTGTTATCTGTGACTGCTTTTCCCCCTAAATGACTCTTTTGGATTGCCTTTGTCGGGTTCGTTTTGAACTCCTTTGACTCCTGACCTTGTGGATCTGAACTGTTTTAGGTATTGTTCTATTGTCTTCCGTTTTTGAACTGCCTGCTTGTCTTCTGTTTGGATTTTTGTACCTTTTTGTTGGATTCTACTATCTTCTGAGCTTTGGGCGTTTTTGTGACTTTTGCCTGCTAGAAAACATCTTTCTGGAACTGTATTGGGCCATCTCTTCACTTGAGTCTGCATCCTTATCGTGTAACTCAGTTGGCAGGAAACCAGCTTGCCAATGCTGAGACCTTGGTTTGATCCCTGACCCTGAGAGGCATAAAAAAGTATACATTATGAAGAATTATGGCGAACTTGGAGGGTAGTAGAGTAAAAGTAGTGTTATTGCATGTAAAACATACTCAAAAAGGACATCCATTTTAAGCTACATAATGGACTACAATTCTCCCAAAAAGCAACTTAAGTACAGCAGTGAGAGTGTTTGTAGTTCGTTACTCTTTACCCCCGAAATATTTCCTCTTCTACAAAGCAAGGTGACCACAGCCTGACATGACTAACAAAGTGGTCTGCTGCCATCTCTCTATTTCCTAGATTGCTCTGGAGTCTGTGGTCATTATTGATGATGGGGAGACGATGCTGGTGGAGGGTCTCCGCGTGGCCCCTCAGGAGAGAGGGAAGGGCGTGGCCGGGGTCCTGCTTAGATTCTGCTCCCAGATGGTTAAGTCCAAGTACCCAGATGTTAAAGTTAGCCGTCTGACACGAGACGACCAGCTTGGCCCGAAAGAATTTCAGAAGTACCGTTTGATCACCAAACAGGTATGGATGGTGGCTGAATAAATGTTGATACCTCGTGTCTAACTACTGGGCCTGATTGTTAGTTTTTGTTTTTTTTATTCCACAGAGATTTCAATGATAACACTAATTGATGTTCACAGGATATATTTGTATTTGAATCATTGGTTCACTACTAATGTTATTGTGTTGTTCAAACTGTGCCCACTCCAAAAGGGAATCCTTCTGGTTCGCTTTCGAGCTGAAGACCTCAAGTTGCGTTTGGCTGAGATGGGCCCCACTGCGGGCCTCCCAGCAGATGGCCTCACCCCTCCCCATGCCCCGGTTCATCTGGATCCCTCTGAGGTATGCCAGCTCTTCCTGAGCTCGGGTCTGATGCGTAACGTCCTACCCAATGCCACCATTGTCCAGGACTGGCAGCCCTTCAAACCATTGCCAAGCAACATGGGCATCCTCCTGAAGAAAGACATCGATTGGATGGTGGACGATGCCAGCAGTCCCACCGTTGCCAGTCTGTGCACCTTCCCCTTCCGGGTGCCCATTGGTGATGATTGGTACTACCTTAACATTGATATGTTTGGCAAGGATCTGTCACTGGTCCTGCAGCAGTTCCTGAGTCACCTGAGGCGACACACAAGCACCCTGAAAGGCCACGTCATGTGCCAGGTGTTCCTGGATCCACCACTGTGGAAGCCGGTGGCTGATTTCTGCCGTGACGCACTCGGCGTGGAGCTGGTGAAGGAGTACACAGAGCAGTGTGTGGTGGAGTCTGATATTGTTTAAAGAGAGCAGTATCAGCAGCAAGTTAACAGATACCCCTGATCCCATGAACCCTCAAGAACCACAGCTAACATTGATGACTCCCTTAACTGAGGCCAAACTGAAGTGTAACCTTTTAAAACCACAACAGCAATACATAACAAGAACATGGCCATGAGATACTTGAGCAGTGTTTGGGAACTTAATAGTATTCTTATCAATTAAGCTTGTAATGTACCACAGCTCATGGGAAAGCTAATGTAGGGTACTTAATTTACCTAACCCTTTGTGTACATACCTATAAATATATTTAGTAATATGGTATATGTGTAAATGCATATACTGAGTTGCAAACAAATCTGCACAACTCTTACAGCACTTTATAAAAACCATCATGGAATCCTGTGCTCAGTACTAAAACATATGGGGTTGGTTAGCATGAGCAATCACTCTCAGAAATCGTGCACCGCAGCAGTTACCTTTAGAAGAGGGGGGATACGGCCAAGATATAGACCGCACTCAGGCTCTTGTTGAAAGAGAATGGACACCCAGCTGCCCTCTGTGGAACATTTAAACTAGATTTAAACTCTAATCCTCGTGGAAAAAGTTTGACCAATCTCCAGGAACCTGTGCTGCTTCTAACAAATTCCCCTTTCAATTAAGTTCTCGCCAGAGGCGACTATGCTGCGAGTGCTTACTATTCATTAACCAATTTATTAATGTTTAATATGCAAGAATTAAAGTGGGAAGCCTTTTTACGTTAAAATCACCTTTTGCATATATACATGAACACTCAGCAGTATCACAACTATGTTATTTGTAATTATTTGAGTTTTACTGCAAGAGATATAAATAAGAGATAATATATTTATTGTAGGTCCACTCATGATGCTGTTTGATGTTTAGCATTAGTGTCCACTCAAAGATTGCTTGCAAGCATACTGAATGAAATTCAAGTTTTGTTTAAAATATCATTTAGACCAACAGATATTTTAAGTTCTGCATTTTCAATTTATCTAGCTTAGACAAAATCCATTATTATCACACAATTCTTAAAAAATTCTTCAAATGAGGAATCCAAACAACAAAGAAAACATACACTGATCATATACAAATTGGTGACCTTCAACTTGATATATAAATAGATGACTCTAGTATGCAAGCTTTCCCTTTGAACTGGTCCGTTTATTCCCATTTTACAAATAGAGTCACTTTTTCAGTCATAGTGTAGAATTTTCAGTTGCAATGCCCAGAGCTCCACCCGTGTCTCATCAACACAATGGAAAACTGACTGCTCATTTTTTTACTCTGTTAAGAGTATATCATGAAGAAAGAAGGAACACTGAAGAATTCTCTTTTTCATTTGACCAAGGACACAGACTCACCATCACTCTACCTGAGGGACTTTACTTCCTTTTCAAAAACTGTCAATTCATTCCCAGCTATGTAAACTTGAACATGACCAAATTACGGGGGGAGTTTTCAAATATGTTTGAAATTGAAAACAAGCATAAACAGCAAATGAAAAAAAGATGCAATGACTGAACAAACGATAAAACTAAATTTGAATCCCTGGTTTAAATCAAGCCTAGAAGACACTAAAAAAGGAAATTCCAGACGAACATTAAATCTTCTTGAGAAGAATGCCCTCGCCCCGTGACGCTCTAATGGATGGAGTTATGTTAAATACTCCCCCAAAATGAAGATGCCACAGTGAGTGGCTAGAATT
This sequence comes from Clupea harengus, assembly GCF_900700415.2. Taxonomy (NCBI): domain Eukaryota; kingdom Metazoa; phylum Chordata; class Actinopteri; order Clupeiformes; family Clupeidae; genus Clupea; species Clupea harengus. The sequence goes on from NC_045169.1 coordinate 1,355,001, forward strand.
TAGTTTTACACGAGCAAATGGACTGCACCGGATGAAGAAAACAAGAAACCCACCGAGAAGAAGTCACCTCCAGACCGTCATCCATCCTTTTCTTCCTTAAATACCCTGTCTTACTCTTCTTCCCTCCTTTCCGGCAGACCCACAACCCCATTTGACCTTACGCACCCTTCACCCTCCCCAACCCTTGCGACTTGGTCTCACTCTTGGTTCTGAATTCCTAACTTTAAAAAAATGACCTCCTCCAAAACTAATGAATTACTAAAGTGGTCCAAAAGATCTGTAGATGATCATGAGTACCCATAAGGAGCCCTGTCCTTGGCATCCATTCAGGCCATTTTGGCTTGTCACAACTGTGGTAGCACGTCATTTCAAATTCAACTGTATGATGACATGTTTTGGACCTTGCACTGTCTGTACTGTAAGGTTTAAAACAGCCCCATTGATCTATTATAAAAAAGGTGTTTATTCTAGAGCAGTGGATACCGCTCTGCAAGATCCATGCATAGATGTCCATAATGGATTGCCGTCCTCAAATTGTACTCAAATTGTACAAATTGTGTCTAATGGAAGGTCCCATTTGATTTCAAATTTGAAATTTGTGCTCTCTCCGAGATGGTCTGAGTTTCTGTTCAAATCTATGAATGGATTATTGTGCTTCTCAAGGTTCCCATTCCCTTAGAACCATACTCCCAAAGCTACTGTGAGTGGCAGCAGGTTTGACCTCTGAACTCTCAACAACTCCAGCATGATGGTTTCAGAGCTCTTCGGAGCTCTACAGTGGGACTGATCTGTCTCTGATTTGTATCTGTTTATTTGATTTTTTTAATGGCATGTTGTCTTACTGTTAAGGTGAACAGCTGACACCCCTGCAGTCAGAGCCAAACACTGCTCAGGAGATATGGGAATGACAGTTGGAATCTTAGGAATTTGTATAATTTGTATTCTTTGTAGGTATGGAAAAGAGGCAAACCATTACAGTATTGCATACATTACATATGAAATTCCACTAGGACAATATTTTGTCTGCATATTTTCCCATCATGGATATATCTGGTCAGCCACAGCTGGAACCGATGAGTACAGATTCTGGTTAGCAACCAGAAACACAAATGGAAAAATTGTGTTTAATCTAAATCAGTTTTTGGTCAAAGTCATCTATAACGTTAGTTGATTGCTGTAAACCATGTCATAATAGCAGTAAGGGTCTATGATGTGTTGTAAACAGCTAACATAACAGCTTTAGCCTGGTATATTTGCAATATACCATGGTTCCCCTGGTATAACAGCTGCAGTAAGAAGAGTGGGTACAGACTATTTGCTTTACAAAAAAGGGAGGTATTGTAGTAAGTTTGTTGAAATAAATGTGTGCATGTCATGATGGCACTGATGCCCTTGTAACAAAATGAATGGTGTAAACATCTGCTTCGAGTGAATCCTTAGAATTGTAATCCTTAGAATCTTGTCTAGGTATTTTACCCATTTTGTTTTGTTTTGTTTTGTGCTATATTTCCCCGGTTATCCATTCACTTTTTCTTTTCTATGTTGTATAATGTTCACACTGTTCCATGCCCCCGGTCATCAGTTGTCTGGCTAAACAAATGGAGATAGCTCTGAATAGCCCTGGGGGTTATCCCACTGCGTAGTGGTGCGATCAGAAGACACGTACTACTGCTAGAGGTGACTGGTCTGGAGGATGTGCTGCAGATATTAATAGTTTTGCTGTTATGGCCTATGCTACACGCAGGAGTCATCTGACATTTATGTCATTTCTTTCTGTAGAGAGTTCCTAGAGTGAGTGACAGGTCTAGGCAGAAAGATGGAGGGAGAGAGAGCCACCGAGAGAGAGGTGTTGGTAACCAGAGAGAACACCCCTCTTATCATGTTACCACTTTGCTAATGAGAGCCCAGTCTGGAGTTACTGTAAATGATTGAGACCATACTAAATGAATTGGACAGTTCAGGCTCTTTTACCGGGAGAAGTGACTTTAACCAGACGCTTCAGGTGGCCCGAGAGTCAGCATTGACATAACATGAAGAGCCACGGTGGATCACTTTAATACACACACACACACACACACACACACACAGACACACACACACAGACACACACACACGCACACACACGCACACAGACAGACACACACACAGACACACACACACAACACACAGACAGACACACACACACACACACACACACACACACACACACACAGACACACACACACAGAGACACACACAGACACAGACACACACAACACACACACACACACACACAGAGACAGACACACAGACACACACACACACACACACACTGTTCACCTCACATGCCAAGGGTTAGTTTCAGTTTTGGGCGTTGCAGCTGAATTCGACAGGATCTATTTCCTTCAGGACCTATTGTCTCCCTCAGACTCAGGTTTCACAGACAGACAGACACACACACACACACACACACACACACACACACACACACACACACACACACACACACACAGACAGACACCTGTTGGAGTAGAATGCCCCCTCTGGCATTAAGATCTGATGCACACTTGACCATACAGAGGAAATGGAAATGAATCAAGTGGCGTGCAAGAGAAGAAAAAGGGACCATTTTCTGTCTTTATATTAGTGAGTTAATATGGTTGTATTGAACTGTCACACAAAACCGTAACTTAGGAAGGAATTGCGAATTTTTAGTTATCGCGTAGCATCCAATGCAATGTGACCCCATGTGTCGTTTCTATGAGATCATTAACATAAAGTAGGTCTTATGTTCTAATTCATTTCTTTGAAGTTTTGTTTGATTTGCTCAATGTGTGTTTTGACTAAAGCAGTGATATCTAAGACATATGCTGATAGCAGAATGCTGACAAAAAGCACTTCATTTGATAACTTTATTTGACATGAATCAAAAATCTGGATGATGATCCTGAACCTGAGTCAGGACGTGGTGTACTCCTATGCTTCTTCTTCAGCATGTCTCTGTTTCATGGCCAGAATGACCTTAAATGAGTTCACATTATCTTTGTCACTACTGATGCTTTTTAATTGTTGAAAAACTGTTCTTTTACATACTAGATTTCTGTGACATGGACCAAAACACAACTGGTAGACAGTAAGAAAATGATGACAAAACATTATGTATGGAGCAGACCCACCATCTTAAAAACAGGATATGGCCTTACTAGAATAAGAATACCTCATTTTTCCCTGATCCATTGTGGCGATTTCTCAGAGCTTTCCATTTGTGAGTGCGATTTTCAAAATACAGTTCTCCAGTTGTGTTACCCAAAGCACAGATGGTCACATGATACATGCATCATCCTCCAATGTTGCACAGGACAGTGGTTATATAGTGGTTCTTCAATATACCAGACAGTCAGAAGAAAACTCAGGTGATTGTAAGAGATACTCGGTTCACTGAGTACTCTTTCACTCTATTTCAACCCTCAAATTGAAATTATGAATAAAGAGTCAAAAAAGAGTGAAATTTGTTATCTAGATTGCATCAACTTTTAACACAGGTATGTTATGGGGTCAAGGTCCTCTCAAGTCATACCAAAGTCACAGATTGCTTTTCAAGCCTATTGTCATTTTTTTTTAGCAAAAGCTCTTTTTGAACCATTACAATGAAAATGGGCTTTTGTTAAAAACTGAATGGTTTGATTAAAACGTGCCTGAAACCGATTTTTTCTTTAAACTGACTGAAACAGGTGGTATTACTCCTGTAGAGAAGCCATTAAGCTTATTCATAGACATGGTCATTACTATAGATGTTAGGGTGGAAATCCATTCTCAAGGGTCCAACATAATGACCAAGTTCTGAATGAGCGTAATCTAGAACTGTCCCAGACATGGGTTTTGTGGAAGAAAATCACCTGGATCAGCACACAGTGAGCCTTCAGTGGCAGGGCTGGGGTGTTTGAGAAAGGTTATAGTTTTCCATAGTACCCATTCCCTTGATAGGGCCGCAGCTGTCAAGTTCTAATCCTTCTCCTCCTACCACTCAAATATGAACACAGAAGAAGAGACGTAGCTGGTTTTATGTCTCAGTTTTGCAGCTGAATGCTTTGAGGAGTGAAATTTTGTTAAAACAATATGTCTAAAATATGCTCAAAACATCACTCTGTTAAGGACTTTGAGTAGAACTGACAGCCAAATGCCATTCAAGGGGATGAATACAGTTACAATGCCATTCAAAGGCATTTGGGTTATGTCAAAACATTGTTTCATTTATTTTTAAATATTTTTATAACCCCATCTGGCCACTTATTCTCAAGTGGTGATTTGAAGACTAAGTAAAATGTTGTTTTTTATTTATTCATTTTCCAGAAATTGTTGTGAAAGATAAAGATACTATTTTAAATACACAAATTTTAAAAAAAAACTTTCAATCCATGAATGTTGTATGAGATGTGTTCTTTTCTTCACTTTGATGCAAAACGCTGTGTGGGTTCGAGGGATTTGAAGGGGTAGTAATCACACGTGGCTAGGTTTACATCAAGCAAAATGAACTACAATTATTTAGCTACTTAAATAGGCATTAACATGCGGGGCAGTTCCATCTGTTTGTGTGGGTCTGTGTGTGGGTCGGTGTGTGTGTGTGCGCACATTCAGTTTTAACCTCCTCAGCATATACTGAGGAAAGGTCGATTTTAGAGCGGGGGACGTTACTTCCAAATGAAAATAGAAGTATTTACTTACAATTAGACACTGAAATAATCTTCCATTCGACATGAGGCCTGATGTAGACCTAGCCACATTGCATTCATGAAAACACATTTTGTCTAAAAACCTGTAGGACCTTAGAATCATGGCTGTTTAAAAAGTAGCTTTAGTGTCATTTCTTTCTTCATTGTTTGTATTGCTTGCATGGTAGAAACATTGTTATAGTGGTGCAGTTGTAAAAATCTTAACTACCTCTGTCTTCATAGGCTGAATTAAAATTTCCATACATTTATATAGAAATGTGTGCAAAAGTGGACATTGTAAAAACACCAAACTATAAAGGCAGACTCAGATTTGTGTGTGTGAAAATTAGTTTAGTATGTGTAAAGATTAGTTTTAGTAGTGTTAATACAGATACACCAACTTCAATTCTGTTAATGTATGTGCACGAAGAAACCTTTTTGAACTATTACAAAGAGACTAACAAGACCGCATGAAAATATGCATAAGTTAATGTAGAGCTTCAGCAGAGAGTGGACTTTTGACACGTTTAGAATTCTTTTTTTTTGGTGTGAATTGTTTCTTTATTATTCTCTTTTCATTTCATTTTCTGCTATTTTCCAATGTCCTTATTTCCCGTTAGTTGATACAAAAAAGTGCGATGCTTGGGATGTTAAAGGATTCATTTAAAGCAGGAAGAAGCTTTCTGTGAGTGGAGGAGCACTTCATGCTCAGAAAGGGAACATTGATTTGGGGGTTGTGATGCTTTCTAAGAAAAACTCAAAAATGCAACAAAACATGAAGGCATTTTATGTTTTAGGAACTTTGAAAATGTCTTGAAACTTAGCACTTGTATGGTCAATGCATTTACTGTGAATGCAACTTCCACATATGTTCAATGTGTAAACAGAATATATAATACACAAGCGCTTTGTACCATTAAAACAGGCTTAGAGGTGATTATCCTTAGCTGCTCTCTGACAAACACACACACACACACACACCACACACACACCACACCACACACGCACACACACACCTACTCATAGAGCAAATAGGTAACTGCAAAACATTTTCTTGGCATTATTAAGAACAAATTGTTAGAGCTGACTGGGTTGTAGGGTGGATGATTACTGTAGTGCAAGGTAAGACAAATGCTGATTGTTTGATATCAGCCACCATTGAGGCTTGATATTAATAGCATTCCCCTCCATAGGAAAGACATACTGAAGTGGGCCATTACAAACTGGGAGTATACAAATAGGACATTTGGATCCAACAAACAATTGGAGTTTGATAGTTTTCGGGACGTTCACGTTCTCATTTCCTAAAAAAGATTTGGACAGAATTTAGGGAGAAAATATTTACCTCTAATTGATGTCTCATTTCACTAACATTTTACATTAGGGATTCAATCATGAAACATATCCACTGTATTTCACTTTTCAGTCAAAAATGTTACGTTCCAACTTTTAAAAATGGGTGTATGCTGTAGTCATTGGAGTAATCATCAGTGTTAGTAAATGAGACCCTACACTTCCAATACAGACATAGGATCTACAGCAGCAACAGAGAAGCAACTCTCTTTAGAATTGTAGCCACCATTGAAAATGACAGTTGGACAGATATTGTTATTGATGGAAGCCTCAAGATTGAACAAAATACTCAATGGAGAGTGAAACATTCGAACATCACACGCTTCGGGCTTTACATTGATCATGTTAGTTTCAGTGGTCAATTATACAAAATGTTACGCACAAATGATCCATATACTGTAGTTGAAAGTATCCAGCTATCACCTATATTTGACACTCTCTTGTGTACCGTCATTTATGTTGAAAGCAAGTACATATTTTAAGAATATCTGAATTGGATCTTGACAGTCTGTCACAGTTTAAAAAAAAATACTGTATAAACAATAGCTGTTAGCTGGATATTTTGATGTTAAGTAGTTGATGCATGTTGGCACTAAATGATGAGTTTTCCATAAAAACGCTAATTATAATACATCCACCTCTTACAACCCAGATCTGTAGTGAACAGGGAGGGAGGTTTGTAACTGCATATTTTCACTATTTATCTGCCTTCTCTGGTTGTACTCTGAGGCTTCAAAAACATGGTTTCTGTATTCATTTTGTATGTTGTGATAAAAGAATGGCTGGGAAGTGTTTGCTAAAACCCTTGTGTTTTCCTGGTAGTTTTAATGTGTATATCTAACTAGCTCCTTCCATGTATAAATAACTGAATAGAGGTTCTTAAAATGGTGGAAAAAAATCTTAACAAACTAACAAGCTAGTTTCGTAGTAATGCAAATACTTTGTGTGTGTAACCAAATTGTGTACTGTGCTGCGCCACCCAATAATAAATGAGATCACCCCACCCCATCCCCCAAAAAAGACAACAAACTGTCTCGAAGAACAAAGGAGGTTGTTTTTTTATGTTGGGGGTTATAATTCCTTTGGCCAGGCTAGTGGGTCTTCTGTTTTCATTCCTGGGTGTGCATATGAATCCTTTTTCTCTCACCTGCGGGGTCTGCCCATACCTCTTCATGGGTTTACATGCCTCACACCAAAATACCACACATAGGGAGGTCGTCACGGTGATACCATCTGCAGCTCATTCTAAAGCTAAGCATGCGCTCCCCAGGAAGGGTATAGTAGCAGAAGACCAGATCACGTGACCAGATGATGTCATGTGCTAGCATCGCTACATGATCAATGCATTTGAAATAGATTTCCTGACAAAAGAAGCATGTCTTTCCGTTTGGGTGCCAGTCTCACAGATGGGTTTTAAATGGAGGCCTCCTCCTCAGCTGGGCAGAGATCCTGGAGGCCTGTTGTCACGGCAGCACATGGTGTAAATGTGGACTGCACAGGACACCAAGGCTTCGATGGTTAGCATGAGGCCTCCACACTGCATTAGCAGAAACTGATATACTGGTAGGAATTTGATGCCGGAAAGACATATCAGACAGCTGCCAGTTAAAGGAAGGACTTAAAATTTGACGAACAGTACTGGGGAATACTTTGTTAGGTAGGAGGTTGGGGGACTGAGGTATGGGCAGGTGGGCGAGGGTTTATTTAGGGATTTATTCACAGTTGACAAGCAGATCAGGTGTCAGCGGAGTCACAAGGCACATGCATGGCACACTCCTGTCGCCTTCACTAAAACAGACTCAGTGTGAGCAGGCCTGGGGGGGGGGGGGGGGGGGGGGGGGGGGGGGGGGGGGGGGGGGGGCGTACAAAGGTCTATGATTACATAGCGTGTTGGAGAGGAGAGCTATTTTCCCGTACGCAAATGGCCAGTCAGCGATTTGGGGGTGGGGGCATTGGAGATCATCTTGTCCCCAGGCCCCAGTAGGACACCGCAGGCCGGGGGGGGGGGGGGGGGGGGGGGAGAGGAGAGGAGACTGGGAGAGACTCCACTATGAAATCAAATATGGAATAGATGGAGTTGGAGTTATTCTCAGTAAATAAGGATTTTCTATGTGTTTTTGACTGGGGTTGTGGGGCAGCAGTTAATAGGACCCTGGCAAGCAACCCCACTCATTTAGATTGAATCCACTAATTGGTCCTTAAAAGATACACACTATACAGACGAGACATTGTCCTCAGAAACAGACACTGGACACATTGAGAGACACACAAGCCAGCGAGCCAGCTGAGCTCTTATACAGGAATGAGTGACACGGTTACCTAGAATTCATCTAGAAGATGAGAGACTAAAAAAATACCACAATACTATACAATACCGCCTTTGTCAGTTTCTCTGCTTGATCTTTTGGGTGGATGGTTTTCTGTGCTCTCTTGGTAAGAGCAGAAAGGTGAGAGTGAGTTTACAGTTGAAAGAATAACAGATACATGATGCCAGTCAGTCGTGACCACATCATTCATACAGGGCTACTATTACAAGCTACTCCTGGAGTCCTTTTACAACTGAGAGTCAAGTTACAGCCTCTTATATTTCACTCTGGCTTTTCCATCAAATCCCTTCCGATGGAAGCAAACATGCTTGTGCCCACCCTCCGGGAGTATGGAGTATGGCCCGACTTCCTCTCAATCAAACACGAGTCTGTTCTCTTTCCCTACCTTGTGCATCTGCCATGCACATAATCAACTGATGCCATTCACTATTCAAGGTTGTGTAATGGCAATGGACTAGACAATGTCCTAGTGGAATTTCCCCAACCTCCTCCCCTCCTACTTGAGAGCGAGGGAGGGGAGGGAAGGGGGGGATGGGTGAACAAGTGATGGGTAGAGCAGTAATTGGAAGGTCAGTGTCGGAGGGGGAGGGGCGTGGGATGGATTTAGTGGAGAGGGTGCACAGCTAAAGCTGGCATAGAATCGCCAGCTGGCTCTGTATTAGCCCAAGGCTTTCATGCCAAGCACATGCCAATGGATTGGACAGAAAGAGTAGTGAAATGATGCTGAGGGAATGTTACATAACTCTCAACCTTTCTGCTCTTTCCCACTTCAGAGAGTGAACATGGGTCTTGCATGCACATGAACACGCAGCCCTGTGTGCTAGTCACCAAGACTGCATCACCAAAGATTATGATTCATGGTGTGTGAGACCGCATACATAGCCTCAGTGCTTCAACTTGGAAGAGGTAACAAGCATGGGTAATTTGCTGCGTCACCATGTTATATAAATGAGTTTGAATGTGCTGAGTTGTCCTGGTGCGCAAGGACCCCCGCTTTGGGTGTATGATCAGGGTGTGCTTCGGGGGGGTTCGATCTGCAGTGTTCGTGCAATTCTTCATGTCGCAATGCAGCCTTATCATTTATAGTGGCATGCAAAAGTTCGGGCGCTCCTGGTCAAAATTTCTTGTTACTGTAAATAGCCAAGTGAGTCAAAGATGACCTGATTTCCACAAGGCATAGTTAAAAGATGACACATTTTTTTTATATTTTAAGCAAGATTACTTAAATTTCCATCTACAGTTTGAAAATAACAAAGAAGGAAAACTGCCTGAAGCGAAGCGTTGGGCACCCTGCATGGTCAGTCCTTAGTTACACCCACATTGGCAAGGAGCACGGCTTGTAAATGCTTTTTCAAAGCCAGCGGAGAGTTTTTCAGGTCTTGTTTAGGGGATTTCTGCCCATTCTTCCTTGCAAAAGCCTCAGCTGGATGTAGATCATCTCCCTGTTGTAGAACCCATCCTCTTTCATCTTCAGCTTTTTTACAGACAGTGTGGTGCGTTTGCTTCCAGAATATTCTGGTATTTAATTGAATCCATTTTTCACCTCTACCAGTGAACTGTTCCACGTGCCACTGGCTGCAACACAAGCCGAAGCACGATCAATCCACAGATAGAGGGGTGTTCTTTTCATGAAATTCTGCACGCTTTTTTTCTCCAAACATACCTTTGCTCATTCAGGCCTAAATGTTCTATTTTAACATCCTCAGTTCATCAGGCTTGTTTAGATGTTCGTGTGCAAAAGTCTGATGCCAAATTTGGTGGTGAAGGATGCAGGAAAGGTTTTCTTCTGATGACTCTTCCATGAAGGTCATATTTTGCAGGTGTTGCTGCACGGTAGAACAGTCCACAACCACTCCAGAGTCTGTTCAATATTCCTGAATATTAAATATTCTCTAGCAGTCAAATGGGGGTTTTCATTGGCCTTTTTAGCAATCCAATGAGCAATTCTCTCGGCAGGTCTTCTTAGTTCTCCAGACCTCAACTTGACCTCCACCGTTCTTATTAACTGCCGTTTGTTAATAACGTTCCAAACGGAGGAAATAGCTCCTGAGAACGCTTTGCTATCTTCTCCTTGCCTTCTCCTGCTTTATGGGCACCAAATATTTAAATGTGTAGAGTGCTGAGCAGCTGCTTGGAGCATCCCACGGCTGCTGATTGTTGGGACAAGGTTTGAGGAGTCGGAGTATTTATAAAGCTTTGAGATCTGTATCACCTGCTCTTTTCGAAATATCTGGGAGCGCAAATCTCTTGGAATGCCCAAACTTTTGTATGGTGCTTCCTTTCCTATTTTCACTCTTAAAATTGTTACAAAACAAAAGTAATATACTAATCTTGCTTGAAATGTTTCATCTTTAACTTCATTCCTTTTGGAGGTCAGTTCGTCATCTACTCACTTAGCTATTCACAGTAAAATCACTTTTGACCAGGGGTGCCCCATGTTTGCATGCCACAGTTCATCCCCTGAATCCTTCGGCTGAGCAGATGGAAACAGAAAGAGGGTTTGTGAGGGGTAAGATAAAGAATTTGACAACAACAAAAGAGCAACAAACCAACAGTGTAGTCTTACAACAACTGCAAAATAATAAAAGGGAAATGTAAGATGCCTCAGAATAGACTAAATACATTCCCTCACATACAGTGTGTTTATATAGTAAACCCAGTGATGGGGATACATTGAAATCAGCGATCCACTGTGAGTCAGTATCTCTGTGTTCATTTTTAAGTAAAGCATGAACTGAAGGGGGAAGGATGAGTTTTATAGAGGGACATCAACAGAAAAGAGGCAGGAAGGACAAACTGGGGGGTTGAAGAGGGAGGAGGGGTTGGAAGGTTTACGACAAGACAGTAGCTGCGTTGCCATTCAACTCATGCGCATATTTAAAGCGCACTCACGAAAATTCGCCTAAAGAAAACGCATGTCGGTGCGCGTTTCCATCCGCTGTGTTAAGCGAATTAAAAACGAACACTCCTAATCACAGGAGGCATTGTGAACAGCTGCGGGGTCAAAACGTGAGGTTGCCAGAGCAACTTTCACAGAAACGCCTGGTAAAATTGCAACAAATGCGAATTTTAAACCCGTTTCCATCAACCTTAAATGCATTATACACTATGCTAATCCGGAGTTTATCCACCCACGAATTCCAATCGAATTTTTATTTGGTTTAGAAGATTTTATGCGATTTCATCCAGTCAGGATTTTGTATCCGAATGGTCAAAATGCGCATTAAAAAGGTGGATGTAAACTCATCTAGTGAGTATAAGCCTATGTCATTAGCCAAATCAAGAGTGCGAAGCTGTTTAAAATGTCCTTGATATTCTGTAAACGGTGGAACTTTTAGGCAGAGATGTATGGTATGCCGATTACAGGAAGCTAGATGGATAGCAGAGCTGCCAACTCTCACGGTTTCGCCGTGTGACACGCTTTTGCATGTTTCCACACGCACTCACGCCATACATCCAATTTCTCACTGCAAAAAAAATATCTGATTTTGGGCCAAGACGCGTTCGTTACTTTTCAAACTCCCCGAGGGTAGCTGGCGCTAAGGAGCGCATCTGTAACCCTATTCGCTGCATAGACATCTTTAGATCATCTTATATAGGGTTAATAGGGTTACAGAACGCGTCTCGGCCCAAAATCAGATATTTTTTTTTGCCGTGAGAAATTGGATGTGTGGCGTGAGTGCGTGTGAAAACATGCAAAAGCGTGTGTCTTATGGCGAAACCGTGAGAGTTAGCAGTTCTGGGATAGTATGCGCAGATGTTGAGTCTTCTTGTCTTCTCTTGGTTATTTTCCATTATCTATACTTATGACCACACGAGCAACCCTTGAGAATAATCAAATATTTAATGGGGGGGTATGATTGCCAACCTGAGAAATAGGCTGTGTAATATTGTGATCTCAAGGTAGGCTATTTTCCCTTAGGTCAGGCTATATTTTAAAACGATCTTACCACAGAATTAAGAATAACGATTTTCACTGGGCTGAGACCTAATCTTACCCTTTCCAAATGCAGTTGACATATTTACGTAACTGGATTGGAGTATGTAACAAACACAGGAGCCAAAGCGGCCTACACACAGGAGCAGACAAGGACAGGGTGACTCTTCACACATGTGCACGTGTTCTTTTTCAAACGACTTTGGGTAGACATTGGTCAGACATCTGCGGGGGCTGCCATGTCAGTTAGAGATCAAACACCGTGGGACAATCCTTACTACAGTGAGCTCCTATGAAGCAGTGATCATATCTATAAATATCCCGATGTTTATTCAACCTGCTCGGACCGTCACAAAATTGAAAATGTTTCACTGCTGCCCTCTGCTGAGAAAACGGTAAACTTAAATCTGTTTATGAAGCCATACGTTTTGTTTTTAATTCACCTTAATTCAGTTTCTTTACGTAAATGCTAAAAAATATCTTTGAGCTTGTTTGAAGATAGATTTGCGTGTACAACCTAGAGAGAGTGAGTGAGAGAGAGAGTACCTGTATATGTGTGTGTGTGTGTGTGTGTGTTGTAATGGGTAAAGAGAGTGACAGGATGTAGAATGGAAACTCCTACTTCACAATGAAAAAAATACTGAACACATCTGTCTGTATGGTTCACTTCCTCCTCTCAGGGACAGTGATCAGAGGAGAAGAGCGAGTAGAAGAAATTGAAAGAAAGGCAAAAGAAAGCAGTCTAAATGGACTAGGCCCGACCTGCTTCGATTCAACACGCGTGTGAAGTTAAGAGAGGTAGATAGAACAGAACAGAGGAAAAACAGTGGAGAGAAGACAAAGAAACAGAGATGGCTCAAAGATTGACACCAAGAAAATCGTTCTTCGGTGCTCTGATGTTTCTTGTCTTCCCACATACAGGTATGGTACGCTACTTCAATAGACATCAATACTCAGAGAGCACCACACAGCTCAAACCTCAGAATGCAGCCAGTAATGCTATTCTCATAGAGCATTATGGAAGAGAAGTGTTTGCCGTGTTCGCTAATGTTTTGCTTTTGCAATCATTTTGTTATTATAATACACATATAATATATAGATTCAGAATCAGAATCAGAATTGTATTTATTGCCAAGTAGGTTTACACCTACCTGGAATTTGCTCTGGTGTATAGGTGCATACAGTGGACATAAAACATACAAACACAATAAGTACTACACAAAACATAAAACATACAAACACAATAAGTACTACACAGAAAATAAAAACACACTAAGTACTACACATAAGAGAAGTACTTCAGATAAAACACAGTATATAGGATACAAATATATAACACATTTATATAAAAAAAGTAAAGTAGAAGGTAAAATGCAAAATGCAGCGCAGGAGTGCAAAAGTGAATGTGCAATGTGCAGTGTGCAACGTAGTGTGTGTTAAGGTAACACAGACTTGAGGTGTGGGGGCGGGATAAGATTGCAGCGGAATGGTCTGTTTGCATAAAGACCTCACATATTTATATCACTGCACTAAAAAAACTGACATAACCAGGGCACTTTGCACATGTTATCATTGTTACAAATCTTAGTCCCTGATGAACCATTCCGAATCAATAATTCAAAGGCGTGGGATCCTGATGACTGTAGATCATGTAGAGCACCAGTGCAATTCATAATTTCTGGATGTACTGAGGCACAAAATTGCAAACTACATCATTCTTGTCAATGTGCTGCCTTAGCGCTAACCCTTTAAACTAGGGCTGTCAATAGATTAAAACAAATGAACTAATTAATCTCACATTTTGAAATTCATTAATCTAGATTAATCGCGATTAAAAGTAGTTTTTTCTTCTAAAGACTAAATCTTATAAATTAACGACTAATCACTTTCAGAGAGCGTGTATTTTAGAAACTGTTGTTTAATTGTATTTTTTTTTTTTTTAAACACAAAACTACACACAGAGCTGTGTTTTCAAAGAGGCTCAGGCCTATAACTCATACCTATAAAGAGCCAAATAGGCACAGACTGTGTGCCGCGCAGGGTAGATGTTGAAATGGAAGTAGCCTAGCAGCTGCCAACATGTTATTGGCACTCTCAGTGCCTAAAGTGGTCAGTTTGCCACTTACCTCCCATCTGTTTGAGACGTCGAGGAATTCTTCTGCCACAGTTCTCCGCTGTATGTCGCGCCTGTTTTTTTTTACTTCCAATGCAAAAGATGTTAATTTCCATACATTGTCAATACAATGAGCTGTGACACCAAGGTAATAGTCATTGCTGACTGACGTCCAGTGGTCACCAGTCAGGGCGACGCTGGCAGCTTGCTCGAGTAGTTGAATTTTTCGTGCTCTCTCGCCGTCATACAAGGAATGTATGCGAGACACAATGGTCCCCCCTCGACGGTAAATCGTAAGAATTGTGCCCTGAAGCAATTCGAATCACCTCAGTCAGCCCACCGCCCTCAACTATGTTAATGGGCCGACAGTCACCGGCAACCCAAACTGCTAAGGCGTTGGTAACCTTTTCACGGACTGGTTGAGTTATTTTCCTAGAGAAGTCGTGGGATGTGGGTTGGCGACCATCTAACCTGGGACTGCTTTCTGTCGGGTGCTTTGCATTAAGGTGATAACTTAAAGACGAGCTGCTTCTGTGATAGCTAAATTCAGCTTGATAAATGCTACATACAACTTTTGTTTTGTCGATTGTTCCGTCATATTGCCTCTTAAACAGAAACTTTCCGCCCAACAATCCCTCAGCTCTCTCCTATCTAACTGACTGCTGGCACGCGGGCCGGTTTCGTGTCAGGGGTCAACGCACACCAGAAGTAAACTAAATTGCGTTAACTGCGTTAAAATATTTTGATCGCATTAATCTCGGCCACAATAATAGATTAACGCGTTAACTTTTGACAGCCCTACTTTAAACATAACCGTCAAGAACTATTAAAACTCTTTTGACCTTGATTTGTAAAGGCCAATGCTATTTAAATGCCCAGTTATGTTGTTTTTGACAGACTAGTATTTCCCTATTATAGTTGTGATTTAGACAGGCTGAATTAAGGCGGTGAGCAGTGGCACTTGTTTTGGCAATACTAACTGACCGATTCCTTGTTGTTGAAATGTTAACATAGCAGATTCTGGAGCCACAATTTGCATTGAAAACATTAAAGGTGGGCCCCTGGCTCTCCAGGTAATTGCACTGATGGAAGTAGATATAAAAGTTGTGCTGATGGACGTGCCGATAAAAATACGCAGTAACTGAATGCAGTGTTTAAAGATAGGCCAAACACCTAAGATGAGGTCATTTCAGAATTTACAGCAGGAATGACCTTAAAGGTGAAGTCTGCACTTCTAATCAAGTACACTTTTTGTCAAATTGAGCATATTGCTCCTCGTGGTGTTCTGGTTCTGTTCAGTGTGTGTAATCAAAGATCCTCCGATGTTCACAGTCCTGACTCTGGAGACGGGACGGACACATAGCAGCTCAGACCAGCCAAATCAACATGTTTAGATTCAACTTTATGTTGCTTCAGGATCACAGAACAGATGGGTTTTAATTAGAGTATCTGTTGAGTGCAAATATAAACAAGCTTTAAACAACCTATAAACAAACTTTCGTCAGAAAGAATACATGAATTTGGTCAATTGACTCCACTTTTAATATCTACTGTAAGAATGGCATTTTCTATTGGGTACCTTTATCAAATAGGCCATGGCTTCAAATAGCCATGGCAAATACAACATATGAAATGTGTGTTTAGCTGTGTGTGTGTGTGTGTGTGTGTGTGTGTGTGTGTGTGTGTGTGTGTGTGTGTGTGTGTGTGTGTGTGTGTGTGTGTGTGTGTGTGTGTGTGTGCTATTATGTGCCATTTTAGCTGTTCATATCAATTGTTTTTTTACCTAATCTGGCCTATAGGCCTATAAAATAGGGGGACATTCAAAGAGATGTTTGTAAGATACAGACTCATTGCCAATATTTTGTGACTGGCCACCTTCATCTATCCTCTGTCAAATACAGTTGCGTTAACAGACCTGGACAAAAACCGTTTAGGTATTCTATATTTTGATCCAACAGTGGAACAAACACAATGGTACTTCTGCCCCTCCTGCAAAAGGAAAGAAACACACAGGTCAAAATATACCATATGCTAATTTTCACTTAACTCTTTTTTTTTTTACAACATATATTTGTTCAAAGTTCTTATCCATGTCTCTGGCTCATTTGTTTGAAAATATGTTACTTTAGATAGAATACTGCTGGGCTATACCATACCATATACAGTATATATATATAAATATATAAATATATACTTCCCTTATTCCCTTATGTTTAAATCACGAATTGAACAGTACATTTAAACTCTAGAATGAATTGCGTGAATTGATACACAGGTGTAATAAAGTTTAAAAAAAATACCTAGAACTACTTAATAGGTGTGCAAATATAAAAATGTAATTTACATTATAAAGAACGTATCACAAGAATTCAACCCAGGTGTGGTATAAATTAAATCATATTATGTATATTAATATACATCAAATTTTTTGTTATCAAATGTTTTGTTATAAATATGTGTTTCTTACGCAAGTTAGCATAAGCTAAAAACAAATGTCAAAAAATAAGGGCCAATAAAACAGACAAGTAAGTGATGCTAGATACATTTACATGAATCAACTTACTATTAATGTCAATACACAAGAATATTTCTAAAAATATTCCATTATTTATCCTCCAGAATTGTTTATATACTTTATATATATTATAGTGTCCTACGGTTAGTGTTATTGTTTTCACTTTAAATCTAGCAAAATAATATGGTCCTTGTAGATGTGAGAACAAAACATGTTCTATGTTTTTAAAACCACATGTAAGCCCACCAAGACGTGTCAGGAAGTGGCATTTTAACATGCTTTATCTACGTCAGAACTATGCTTGTGGTCAGTAGAGCGAGAAAAATCTGGTTCTGTCAGACCACAGGATATGAACTATGCACTTAATTTTCAAAGAATCGAGTCTCGTAACCTCATAAGTGTTAAGGGGATTTCCATAAATGGTAGGTTTATGAAAACTTTTATGAACATGCATGTACTCTTTTCTGTAACCCACAGGGATATCAAACAAAGAGATATCCATTTCTCAAACAAACGAGGAAGCAGCCATCATCCTGACCTGTCACCTGTCTGGGAATATGACAGTCATTCAGACAAGCTGGGTGATGAGCCCTAATAGAACTAATGTAGGCACCTTCCACCCCGTGTACGGCACCCATGTCCTCCCACAGTACACGGAACACGTGGAGATCCTCAGTGATCCTCCCAACTCCCATAGGAGCTCCTTGAGGCTGAAGAACGGGGCGATGAATGGACCAATCTCTTCTGCTGTGTGTTCACCACCTTCCCCTCAGGCACGCTGGACTGCTGTACAGACATCAACCACAACACCACCCAAGGTAACACAACCTCTCTGTCCACAACACCCACCCAGGTACACCACCTCTCTGTCCTCCACAACACCACCCAAGGTACACCACCTCTCTGTCCTCCACAACCACCACCCAAGGTACACAACCTCTCTGTCCTCCACAACACCACCCAAGGTACACAACCTCTCTGTCCTCCACAACACAACCTCTCTGTCCACCACACCACCACCTCTCTGTCCACCACAGCACAACCTCTCTGTCCACAACACCACCCAAGGTACACAACCTCTCTTGTCCACCACAACACAACCTCTCTGTCCTCCACAACACAACCTCTCTGTCCACCACAACACAACCTCTCTGTCCTCCACAACACAACCTCTCTGTCCTCCACAACACAACCTCTCTGTCCTCCACAACACAACCTCTCTGTCCACCACAACACAACCTCTCTGTCCTCCACAACACCACCTCTCTGTCCACCACAACACCACCCAAGGTACACAACCTCTCTGTCCACCACAACACCACCCAAGGTACACAACCTCTCTGTCCACCACAACACAACCTCTCTGTCCACAACACCACCCAAGGTACACAACCTCTCTGTCCACCACAAACACAACCTCTCTGTCCTCCACAACACAACCTCTCTGTCCTCCACAACACAACCTCTCTGTCCCACTGTCCACCACAACACCACCCAAGGTACACCACCTCTCTGTCCACCACAACACCACCCAAGGTACACCACCTCTCTGTCCTCCACAACACAACCTCTCTGTCCACCACAACACAACCTCTCTGTCCACCACAACACCACCCAAGGTACACAACCTCTCTGTCCACCAACCTCATGTGGCAGTGTAGTGTGTGGGACAGTATCAAGCCATGATGGCACTGCCAACCCATATGTCCACATGTTTTCACTTTGAGAAATGAGTCTGGAGTGATTTATGGAATATCTTAAGTGAGCGCAACTTTTGAGTACTTTTGTAGAATAATGGAAATTGCACGTATAGGTGCGGTGTGTAGGATTAAGGATGCTCTATAAGCAGAAATAAAATATAGTATTTATAATTATGTTTTCATTTGTGTGCGGGTCCTCGTCCTCGAGGCTGCCATGTTGCGCTGCCATGTTCCTCCAGTAGCCCAGAAAGACGCCCATACACTGGCACTAGAGAGGGCCTTTCGTGCTTTTATGGCACCCGCCAGCCACCGTAGCTTCTCCTACATGCTGGAAAAGGGGAAGTATTCAGTTGGTTGCATTCTGCAGCCTCATCACTAGATGCCACTAAATCTTACATACTGTACCTTTAAGAAAAGATGTGTATGTAATTCTAGCAGACTTCATGGCATCACCTGACCAAAATGGTTTTAGAGCTGCAAAGCATGCACTGTTAACAGGAAAAACCAGTCTGATGGTGTGTAAGGCCTGTCTTAGGTCTAGTGTGTTGACTCTGTATGTACTTTGGGGATCTTCAGTCGCAGAGGGGGATGTTGGTCTCCATCTGATACAGATGTGGCACTGGAAAAAGCCCCAATTCGTGCAGACTCAGGATGGGTATGAAAGACTGCACACTCTGAAATATCACAACAGCAAATAACAGCATTATTATTGTTATTATCATTATTACTACTAATAATAATAGTAGCCATTTAAACATGCTCCCTGATGCCCTTTCAGACCCATGTAATATACATGAGAGCTACTTTGCTGTTGTGATATCTTAGAGTGTGCAAGCTTCAAGACTCATGCAGGGGCATAGAATGGGACTTTGCTCAACTGTTCTGGGTATGGTAGATATATTTATGTTCATCTGTTCTGAGTATGGTAGATAGTTTATGTTCATCTGTTCTGGTATAGTAGATACGTTTACGTTCATCTGTTCTGAGTATGGTAGATACGTTTATGTTTATCTGTTCTGAGTATGGTAGATACGTTTATGTTCATCTGTTCTGGTATGGTAGATACGTTTACGTTCATCTGTTCTGAGTATGGTAGATACGTTTATGTTTATCTGTTCTGAGTATGGTAGATACGTTTATGTTCATCTGTTCTGAGTATGGTAGATACGTTTATGTTCATCTGTTCTGAGTATGGTAGATAGGTTTACGTTCATCTGTTCTGAGTATGGTAGATACGTTTATGTTCATCTGTTCTGAGTATGGTAGATACGTTTATGTTTATCTGTTTTGAGTATGGTAGATACGTTTATGTTTATCTGTTTGAGTATGGTAGATATATTTATGTTCATCTGTTCTGAGTATGGTAGATACGTTTATGTTTATCTGTTCTGAGTATGGTAGATACGTTTATGTTCATCTGTTCTGAGTATGGTAGATAGGTTTATGTTTCTGTTCTGAGTATGGTAGATATATGTTCATCTGTTCTGAGTATGGTAGATACGTTTATGTTCATCTGTTCTGGTATGGTAGATACGTTTACGTTCATCTGTTCTGAGTATGGTAGATACGTTTATGTTCATCTGTTCTGAGTATGGTAGATACGTTTACGTTCATCTGTTCTGAGTATGGTAGATACGTTTATGTTCATCTGTTCTGAGTATGGTAGATACGTTTACGTTCATCTGTTCTGAGTATGGTAGATAGGTTTATGTTCATTTGAGTTAATTTCAGTGTTGGTTTCATGCTCCATTTGAGGTGACATTTGTGTGGCTCTAACTCTAAATCTCTGTATTGAACAAAAGTCACTTTTGTTATGTAAGTCATCCCAGATGATGTGCAGTAAGGCCCTGTTGACTTAAACAGTTAAACAGAAACCCTTAATATTTCAGGGATTTTTAGGGAACAATTTTAAAAAAATCTGTTTCAAATGAAAGGCATTTTGTCTCTCTCTCTCTCTCTCTGTCTGTGTCTCTGTCTGTCTCTCTGTCTGTCTGTCTCTCTCTCTCTGTCTGTCTCTCTGTCTCTCTCTGTCTCTCTGTCTGTCTCTCTGTCTGTCTCTCTGTCTCTCTCTGTCTATAGCACTGACGCAAGAGAAAACTACAGGGGATGACCACAGGTTTGTGAGCCGTTGGGCATTACTGACTGGAGGCAGCATCCTCTCTCTCATCATTTTGAGCATGTCCATATTTTTTTGCTGGAGGAACAACGTCAGAAGGTATTTCACACACATGCACAAGCGCATGCACACACACATACACACACCCACACATACACACACACAAACATTTAATAAGTGTGTATACAATCCTCAATTAAGACATAAAAACGAAAAGTGTTGCATTGTGTTATGTTGCTGTTGTGTAGCTAAAGAGGGTAAGAAAAGGAAATGCCTGTTATTATTTCTCCAGGCAAGTGTATTTGAAATCCAGAGTGCATATCTACCAGACCCCCAGCCTGAACCAGAACCAGAGGTAAGAGTCATCTGAGGCACCTCCAACAGGAAGAAAGCACTTTTGCATGGCGTCAAAACCATCTTTATCAACTGTTTAATTATATGGCGTCAAACTATCTTTATCAACTCTTTACATGGCGTCAAACTATCTTCATCAACTCTTTAATTTACATGGCGTCAAACTATCTTCATCAAAGTATCTTCATGGCCTGCTGTTTACCTCGACAGCTGGAAACCACACTGAGGCTCAAGCCTCTTGCTTCCTGTTGTTTCGTGTGTGACTGTATCTTGTGGTGAGGGCTGGCGACTCAGGCCCTTTCTGGTGGAGGTGTTAGGCTGACATTTCAAAAATCATTTTCCATGAAGCAAGACAGCAACTTTGAGTACGATAAAGATCTGAAGCTCGCAAGTGGAACATTAATTCTGCATTAAAAGCACTTTCACAACCACTCCAACCCCCGTGGTAGTCAGAGAGAAAGTGCATACTACCTGCTGTTATCATAATATAGACCTGCTTCACCTCAGCTGGGGCTGGGTTTGAACTATTATACTGTTTTACTGAACTGATCTCTTGCACATCATTCCTGCAGGCAGATCCTGAACCCTGTCCCCAGCCAACCCCCGCTCTAGGATTTGACCCATTCAAACTCTACGCAAAAATAAAAGAGGATCTGTACTATGGTCGGCTGTGGAGGTCCTACCAGGGGAGGCCTCAAACCTGAAGCCCAGGACCCCTTCCAACACCAGGGACGATTTACTCTCTTCTAGGGAGCATTGTCCTCCACAGCAAAATGAGGAGGAACTTACACAGAAGGATTGCAATATATTATTTTCTGATAGTGAGGAGAGTACAGAGGTTTCCATGATATAGTTACTTACACACACTTGGAAATGCACACGCAAAACACATAGCACACACACAAACACACACGCACAAATAAACAGTCAATGGAAAATGTAAATGTTCCATAGGTCTGTTAATTTTGCTCTCTATAATCATGCTCTTAGCGCCTGATGGACAACAATCATTGCTAATGCTGCTATATATCCTTAAAGTACCCAGCGTCTAAGATGTGTTAGGAGTGCAGATGAAATGACAGTTGGTATAAGGCATAACTCATTTAAACATGACAGAGAGTAACCCAGGTGGTTCGAAGTATTGGTGAATAATATACAGTTAACTTCATTCTTTAAGGATTTATTTCACAACAGAGATTATTTCAAATATAACTAATATGAATTACATCAAATATAAATAATTTAAGAACTATGTGCCTCTAACATGTTTTTTCAGTGTATTGTGATTTTCTGTGTATAATACATAAACAAGCACAATAATAAATGCATAAAACAGGCAGAAAATACATTTATATTCATACAAATGTATAATACATCATTTAGAAATAGTCATAATAATAAATAATATAATGAATCCTCATGTTAAGATAGCCCACAAGCTCACTTGTTGAGGAAGAGGGTAAAATAGAGCGCGGTCTGTCGCAGGAAATACATTTTTCAGTATACTCAGTTTGCATATTTGTACTTACTCTACACTTCTGAATTGCAATTTACCTTTGTAGGTATCAACTCCGGCCCATGTATTACAGTGTTTTACAGTGTACTGTCTCAAAGTATATTAGAGAAAAGTGTATTATTAATTATGTGTCATGTACACAGTATCATAAGGACACTGTTTACGTGTTCTCATTTCTGCTGGCTTTGTGTCTTGGTCTCGTGTCTGTGGAGAAATAAAGTAAAAATTCTCGTTCACTTTGTTTTCAATATCTTGTCCCAAAAGTAGGAAAATGAGCCCACTTGCTCACAACAATACGTTAAGAGCATTCTTAACAACCAACCACACGAGCGTTTCCGTATTTATACGCACGGTGGCGACAGAGCACTGTAGCCTATGAAAATGTGCTACATACATGAATCAGCGTTGGCCACACAGTTGCCTATAAATTAACTGCTTGGCAAGGTGACAAGCAAGCTATCGAGTGACGTCACTGAATAATATTCTCGGAGATTTATTAAATAGGCTAATTCCAAGACATCAAGCAGTGGAGAAGTGTTTGGCCTACAAACACTGCAGTTTTTTTTTTTTCGATATTCAGAGCAATAAAGGATAACGTTAACCTAGTTCAATCACATTCACATATGAAACAAAGTAGCCTACATTTCCGATACCCACCTAAATCTGAGGCTATGGAACTCTGCAACGTGATCCCCTTCCTGACGGAACTTTGTCAGCTTCAGCAGCTCAGTCATATGTTCTCCACCACGTCACGAGGTAGGAAGTGAACATACTGCTTACTTGACTTGCTAAAAGTTCGTGCCACTTTATTAATGCACACTGTGCCAGTTCTTGCTTGATTGGTAGGAACATTTGGGGAACAAACGATTTTTCACTCTTTCAAATCAAATGTTAGAATCTTACTAAGGAATGCGCTTAGCTTCACCCCACTATCTTTTTTCAGATTGTATGCTCTTCGTTTATTTTGTTGTAATAACTTTTTAATATATTTCCAATTACTTTAATTTCACTATTCTAGCGCCTAAAGTCTTTTTTCTGTAAATATTTACACTACATACTCTCCGATTTATTAACACTTTTCTTCACAGCAATATTATTATTTAAAAAGTGTGTTTTTGTCTCGTTGGCCGTTCACTATCCGACCACAGAAAAAACATGGAACCAGGTTGTCTGGGCGAAAATGACGGTCTGACGTTTTGGCTGGCCAAGCCTGAAGATTATGATGATATCATGTTCATATCAAAGGATATATACTGGGGTAATGACTACCTACCGCACCGATACCATGAGTGGATGGTCGAACCGGATCGAGTTGTCATACTGGCAAGAAGAACAGGCAAGCTGGTGAGAGAGTAGGTCTGTCTGAAAAGGCACTGCACAATTTCTCCTACATGTGTGAAATAACTACGTGTGTAGAGGTTGAGATATAATCAGTACATTATGGTATGGGAAGTTGTAGGGATGTTCTTTTTACAGTATTCCTCTCTTTAAGAGGTACTGCACTCTTGCTTACACTTTAAACTTATTTGGGCCTTCATTTTTCAGTTTTAAACCATCTTCTTCACAGTTGGGTAGAATGTGACTGAAATATATCACTTTGATGCCCTTCACCACAATGCCTGACAGGCAACAAGCATGATTAACTTGTAATGATTATCTGTAAAACAATTGCTACATTATTGGTCAGAAAACTTTTCACATATGCATACAGCTTTAAGACCAGGTAAGCTTCAGAATTCCACTGCAGATGGCCTGATGTAATTATAAATCTTTTTCATACCAATAGTAATAAGTAATCATGTACATTCATAACACACACACACAGACACACACAGACACACACACACACACACACACATACGTGTGTGTGTGTGTGTGTGTGTGTGTGTGTGTGTGTGTGTGTGTGTGTATATATATATATATATATATATATCTCCTTATAACCAGGTGGCATTAGAGTCTGGGATAGTGGTGGATGACGGTCATACAGTGGTGGTGGAGGGTTTACGGGTGTGTCCCAGCGAGAGAGGTCACGGAGTGGCAGGGGTCATCCAGAGATTTGCTGATGGCTACATGAAGAAGCTCTACCCCAGCGTCAAGATGAAGCGGCTGACCCGAGGAGATGATCCGGGGCCAGAGAAGCTGTCCAAGTTTCAACTGCTGGCCAGGAGGGTGAGTGTCACCATGTGTGTGTGTGTAATCTGAGCCAAAAGAGGCTGATGCTATGTGAAGGTGTGTGGCGATGGATGGGAGTAGTCCCCCTCCCCGCCACCTCGTTTGAAAGAGAGTTGAAGAATCGAAGACGAGCGTGACGTACCGGACATCCATCAATGTTTACAATATTGTATTTAGTGTGAACATGTATTATTCCCTTTCTCCCGCTTTGACATTGCACTTATTTCCACCCCTGTCAGAGGTGTGTCCCCAGTGTGAAGGACAAAGGGCCGTAGTGTACGCCTGAGCTGTGGGTCAGCTGTCTGCTGGTTTCCACCTATTCAGAACTATCAATAGTTCATTTTAAACAGAGGTCCCGGGGGAGCGCCATTAAGAAACGCCATGAAGGATGGCTGTGCTTGTGTCCACTGAACCAAAGCTGCCACAATGCCGGTGTTGGTGGTGCAGTGGTTAGCATCGCTGCCTTCCAAACAGTTGACGCGGGCTCAATTCTCGGTCAATGCCAGAATGTCTTTGTGAGTCGCTTTGGACAAAAGGATGCTAATACATGTTATTGATATCTGTTAAAAGGTATCCGTGACTGGGGTCTTTTTAAAACAAGGAGGCACTCAGATAGTGATGGTGGAGAGTACAATTTGTATTGTCTCCAGGCAAAGTCCAGAGAACCACATGTGTAGAATACTTACAGTGCCAGGTTCAAAGGTATATGCAGAGAGGGGATCTGCTCAAGCTTGACGCCGAACAATAGTGTCTGCTCACCACCCCGGCCTCAGCAGAATCCATACAGTGAATTAACTGAAATTAAATGTATGAGAGGCAATATCCAGCTAATTTACTATAAGCTTCATTCACTGAGTATAAAGTTTGCATAAATACAGGCCCCTTGCAGCTGGAAAGCCTCTTTATGTGAGTAACTGCATGTCTGGGAAGGCAGAAGGCCAAGAAAGCCGGTTTTATACCACCAGTCACACTGTGTCAAACACTACAAAGACCTGCTCATTATGTTGTCAACCTCCCCCTCTCCCCTCTCTTCTCTCCTCCTTTATACACCTACTGTGTGCACTTCTTCACACTTTTTCTCTCACACTTGACTCTTTTCTGTCCTCCTTCTGAGTCATTTACTCTCCTACGTTCTCCATCTCTCCATCTTGCCTTTTCTCCTTTCCCTTCTCACATGATCACCTTGTTCTTTGTACTTGAGTGATGTTCTGTCATTCCACCCGCCCCCTCTCCTTCATTTCTTATTTCCTCTTGGTATTCCTCCCCAGGCTATTCTGTCCTTATCCGGAGAGGCAGAGAGTTTTGATGGGTTTATCTCAGCCCTGAAGGCGAAGCTGACGTCAACTGAAGGAGCGGGTGGGTCAGGCGGCAGACACCTGGAGACGGAGCAGCAGCTCAGGGCCGTCTTACTGGACCCAGACATCGGCTCCAGGCTCCAGCTGCCCGGTGGCGCGATCATTCAGGACTGGCAACCCCTGCGGCCAATAGACAGCAACCTGGCAGTGCTGAGGAGGCGGAACCTCACGTGGTTCGTGGGCGGCTCCCATGACACACCCACATTTGTGAGTTTCCACACACCGCCGTACCCGGTGCCATTCAAAGTGGGAGCCGTGCGTCTCAACATCGACCTGTTTGGAACGGACCCGGCCATGGGGCGCAGGGCACTGGTGGCCCACCTGGAGGAGGTCAGGGCAGAGCTCAGGGGCATGGTGATGATGCATGTGTACATGCACAGCTCTCTGTGGGAGGGCCTCAGGCTGTTCTGCCAGGGGGGTCAGGGGTGCAGCAGTGCAAGGCACACTGGGAGCAGCTCTTCCTGGAGAAAGAGCTGTGATGGAGAGGAGAGAGCTGGAACACGAGATGAAGGGGAATGTGTGTGTATGTTTGGATTTGCATGGGCCTGTTTGTGTGATAAAGGGGGAGATTAAGAAAGTGTGGCTGACTATTGATAAAAGAACGGTAAAATACAATTTAATTTCCTAAATTAATTTGCAAACAGGATGGTTTTTATGTGATAGTCTGGAATGAAGACATTAAGGAACATTTCATTTCAGTGCAGGATAATACCGTAATGGGTATTGATAATTAAGGTTATTGTATGTCTGATTCCGAATATTGTAAAATTAAATCATGTGTATTATTCTGTATCAACCAAAGATTTTTTATAATAATTTTATGTTTGCATGAGGTGTCTGTCATACAAACAGGCTTTTCTTTTACGATCCATAGGTGGAAGTTCACATACACTCTGAATATAATATATATTAATTTCACAATTTATGGAAATATCAATATTATATAATCATATAATATTAATAATAATGATATAGTGAGGACTTATGTAGTAGCATAAGTGACATGAAAATGTAGTTGGTACCTCATGTATAGCAAGGACTTGAGAGCAGCACTGCTGTCTTTTCAAAATGATGAAAATCTAAATAAAGATTTCACAGGTATGAAAGGCTGTCTTTGTCTGTGCTGTGATCGCTCAGATTAGAGCAGAGATGGGCTAGGGTAGAGAAGCTTCATGTGATGAAAGGGTCCTGCCTGCTTTCCACAGTGGTATCCAGTATACAACAGGAGTGAGGACGTCCCTGTGCAAAATCACTTCAATGTGAAATGATTCCAAATGATATCCTCGGCATGGACGATACCCCCATGGGATTGTGCTTGATTCTCTCAACTCAAATAAAGGTGGACACACAAAGTCTTGGAAAAATAAAAGATTTGAATCTCAGTTATGAAAGGTGTAATGACTTTTGTTGCACTGAGTTCCTGCTGCGGGCCCTGTATTTTTAATATAATAAAGCTAAGGTTGTTAGTTTTTAATTTGACATAAGATACCCTACTGTTCAAATTAGAAGTAATGCCTTTATATACATTGAAGTTGTATCACACAGGGGTGGATTCACTTTTGTATTCTGTACTATAATTGGCTGCCTGAAGAGAAACCCCACAGAGGGGCTACTGACTAAATGGAAAATGGACGATCAGTCACTTCTTCATCTGTCCATCATCACAAACACAAATGGTCTGCATATTACACATTCCTCTCGCTCTCGCTCACCATGCCACTCAAAGCTTCTCTCAAATGAATCTGCTGTTTCATTTTTTTCACAACCATCTTGCCATCTGTTTATTTCAACATCCATCTTAGCCTTCGTGCCTGCCCTCCTCTCACACACACACACACACACACACACACACACACACACACACACACACACACAAACACTTCATTAGTTTCACATCATTCTACGTTGCTCAGTCTCTCTGCTCATCATTCCTCCCACTTAGGGAGATGTAGTCTGCGAATGTCAGATGTCTGCTCCATTCTGATGTTCTTAACACAAACAGAACCCTGAAAGGGCTCACAGTACACATATACACACACACACACACACACACACACACACACACACACACACACACACACATACACACATATACACACATATACACCATACCTCCATGGACACTACATATAGACCACACCATACAGTTACAGCAGGACAGGACAAAGCAATAAAACAGCTAGTAATGCCCAGTCTGCATTTCAAAATATGAAAATACATTCCCACTGCTTAAGCAAGATATTCATCGTCTGTGCTGTCTGCCCGAGTCTTTGGGTGATTACGGTGGAGAATCCTGCTGAAATGGAATGAAGTCAGTAAAGCCTAATTTGATGTTCATAGGCTTCACAATGGTCACGTGGGTATATATGATGTTCATAGGCTTCACAATGGTCATGTGGGTATTATTAGTAACATTTAGGTCACATCCTGTCTTTGAGGGCACCATGGCATATAGTTTCAGGCAGCCATGAACTTTAGTCAGGAAGCTCGGTTCCTCCAGAGAGACCGCTTCCTGTCCCGAGAGCCTGGCCGTGATCTCTTAGGGCCGTGGGTTAAGAGGATCCACTGATGTCTATGTTAGAGACGCCATTGTTCTATGGGTCTTAAGCCTAAAATGTCTCAAGCCTGTGAGGAGGGTTTGGGGCAGAGGGGTGTAACTGTACAAATGTGCTAGTGGTTGCACTGTGTCAGTGTCAGTGGCACTTCACTATTGGCTTGGCTTGGTTTAGACTGATCTCAGAGCTGCTTCACTATTGGCTTGATTTAGACTGACCCCAGAGCTGCTTCCCTATTGGCTTGGTTAAGAATGACCCCAGAGCTGCTTCCCTATTGGCTTGGTTTACTTTAGACTGACCCCAGAGCTGCTTCCCTATTGGCTTGGTTTAGACTGACCCCAGAGCTGCTTCCCTATTGGCTTGGTTTAGACTGACCCCAGAGCTGCTTCACTATTGGCTTGGTTTAGACTGACCCCAGAGCTGCTTCTCACCTAAAGGATGTTGTGCTGTGTGCTGAGCACTCCCTCTCCATAAGAAAGGAGCCCTGTGATTGCAGACGCCTGCTGATGACCTATGGTCTTGGCACTGTGTTTATAGTAGCAGTAGAGTAGTAGAGTTCAACGCATTGACCTTGCCCAACCTTAAATTCAGTCGTGTAGTGTGTCAGCCTTCCAGAATGTGTTGGTAGTAATGCTCTCATGTTCTTTAACTGACGCTAGGCCGGTGTTCTGGCCCAGGTGTCCAATATGAGCCTGTAACAATTCATTCAGTATATCAGTTTTGACTGTTTAGGACTGGCTATTGAAACCTCAAGACAAAGCTGGATTTGACCCTTTTAGTTTTGTACTTACCTAATGTAAATTCAGAAAATAAACGACGTGAGAATGCACCCTACATGCAATCCCAGAGGAATAGAAAAGCCTGCCTCAGAGTGAAAAGGTGAGACATGAAATCCACTGACAGTTTATCTCACCCTAAATGGGCGGCTAATGAGTGAGCAAATCACCCTCGGCCTCGGCTCTTTGTCATGAATGAATCTTTTGTCAGATTGATTGATGGCTTAATTATCGATTAGACCCTTCCTTGCGTGGTCGTGCCTAGTGCTGTGAAGAAGTGAAATTCCCATCCATCGCCCTTGTAGCGCCCCCCTCGGTGATGACCGAGTACTGCTACGAAAGCATCCATTCCACAGATACACCATGTCGAACATTCTCCTTTGACCTTTATACATTTACTCACCCTGTTCTGGTCATTCACAACAGAAAGCCTCCAGGCCTCTTTATCAATAATTTACACATGTTGACTGAAGGCTGGATACCTACAGGCTTTGACCTTAGTGCAGAGGCTATAAAACACCTCGGGTTGTGTTAATGTATAATTTATCTGTCCAGTAATTGTACATGTTGGCCTGTGTCGGAACAGAGACAGAATGTTAACTAGACGGCCCCCTGGTGTCTGAATCCCCCGGACCCTGGGCACGAGACGAGACAGTGTAGTACTCTCAGCTCACTGTCTTAGAGACACGACGAGACTCATAGTGTTGTACTCTCAGCTCACTGGCTCAGAGACACGACGAGACAACACAAACCCCCTCAGAGCCGGAGCCACAGGAAGGACACACAAAGGCCAGTGAGACAAAGTCATGACGGTGGGCTTACTCTAGACCCGTGAGAACCCCTTCATTTAGACCTTGATTTTAAAGCGTTTAAGTGAATTACTTTTCTGTTGAAAGGGATTTTAGTCAATACAGAAATAAAGTCAAATTAAGATTTATATTTAGTGGTTTGGCTGCTGAGTTTAAGGGCTATATACTCCTATCACAAATCATATATATAATTTTTTTCAACAACAACAATAATAATAATACAAATAATAATAACGTTGAGAGCAGTATTTAATATCACTTTGAATTGCAAAAGAAAAAGTCTCTCCAATTATTTTCTCTTTGCCTATTTCATTAATCCTATTGTGTTGGTAACGGCTTCAGCCTAAATTAATTATCATGCTGCACCCGTTCTACAGCGGCTCTGAGCTTCTCAAACCTGCAGAGGAGAGAGCGCACAAGATTGGGCTGATTATGGAACATCAAAGGGAAAAAACAAGTGATCAGCCTGCTTCATGAAATACATTTACTCATGTTTTAATCATCTTAATTCAGCATATGCTTGCATTCCCATTTATACTACTAATTCAATTCTTACATTTTAAACATAAACATAAAAAAATGCAGCATTTTGAAAGTGTATGATAAGAAGCATAACAGCAATAGAAAATACCAACAGAAAATACCATATTTGTGCACTGAATACAAAGATATTTCAAATCCACAATCTATCCGTCGAATAAGGAAAATCCACACTCTTGCCCGAAACCATTTATGCTGTGGTGGAATGTCTCATTTTGTGAATGAATCCTCATAATGTGGGAGTGTGTGTGTGTGTGTGTGTGTGTGTGTGTGTGTGTGTGTGTGTGTGTGTGTGTGTGTGTGTGTGTGTGTGTGTGAGCTGGGAGAACAATGAACGAGCCTTTCTTCAAGCCGCCACTAGTTGGCAGTATAGAGCCACTTCCATGGGTCAAGACCGTAATGAAATGCAGTGCTATGAGTCATAGACAGACATAATAGCTTCTAAGAGGTATATACACAGCGGGGGAAAGGGGGCGCAGAAAAAATATGCCAAGTAATAGGGGAGAGGTGGTGTCATTGAAAACCTGCCGGAGGCAGCAGGCAGCACAGAGGGATTGCAGGCTGCTGTTTTCTCTCCGAAGGGATCAATTCCTGGAGCTCTGTGGGGTTTTGTCACTTCCGGGCGCAGATTTAATGTTGTTCTGTTGGGTTGGAGAGCTGAAAGAAGGCCAGTGTGATTCAACATGTTTTTCCCCCTGTTATCCTGCTCCAGATTCACACACTTCCTAGCCTGCCCGTGGCTTCGACCCAGCCACACGACGCACCCTCTGCTTCTGCCTCTCTGATGATTATACTTATGATGGTGATGATGACAATAGTGATAACTCAGTCACTGTGCAAATGTGTGGTGCTCTGTTGCATTCATATCGACGGAAGTCTGCACCATTGTGCATGTGTCTGAGATGAGCAATGGGGCCGACTCATGACTCTCTCTCGCCATCTTGTCTTCCTGTCTGCAACATCTCCATCACAATCATGAATGACAAGTGCTTTGATACACTGTTATTTAATCAGTCACTGTGCT